>NC_090331.1:92142496-92442496 GCF_035084215.1 Heptranchias perlo | reverse complement strand
GTTATTTTGAAAAGCACAATTTTAAAAAGTATAACAGCTGTTTTTTTTAAAAAAGCACTCCAGATCTAAAAGTTTTTTTTAAAAAAGGCACAAGATGATACTTTTGCAAAAAAAAGTTACAAGGGCCTATTGTGTGCACAGGAAATTCTCCATAGTTCAAAGGCTGGAGGGCTGAAGTGGACGTCTGTGAGACCAGCTGTTTTTGGAAGGGTGAGCGCATCAAAATGGGAGTGGGGTAGGCCAACTGGCAGATCAGAAGTATTAGCTGGTAGACAGTTTGCCCAGTGACTGCAGATGAGGAAGGAGAAGAAGAGGTAGCAGGGTTTGGGAACGTGGGGTCTGGGAGTGTCAGACTCTGTGGCTAGTGTGGGAAGGATTGGTAGAAACAAGTACAGGACTGCTTGGGAAAGACAGAGGATGTGGGACCAGGGATTAGGATGCTACAGGCTGCAGCTGATGGAAGAACACCACGGGAGGGCTGGGAGGTAAGTGGGGAAGGCCTTGCAAATAAAAATTACAAATAGTTAAAACTGACTGCTGGTAAACTGTCAACATTTCAAGATTCAGAACTTAAGAAGAAGAATTGATCAATTACTTTGCCTCAGTATTTACCAGGGAGACTAACGGGGCGGACATGACATTAGAAGAAGTGATCAAAAAAGATATCAAGATATTTAAGATAGAAAGGGGAGAGATAATTGATAAACTAGTTAAACTTAGAGGGGATAAGACCCCTGGTCTGGATGGATTACATCTGCGCATACTAAAAGAAGCTAAGGAAGAGATAGGAGAGGCACTATTATATATTTATATAAATGCATTAGAAAACTGTATAGTCCCAGAGGACTGGAGAACAGCTAATGTGATTCTTATATTTAAAAAGGGAGATAAATAAGTCCAGGGAACTATAGGCCAGTTAGCTTACCATTGGTGGTAGAAGAGATAATGGAACCTATACTCAAAGATGTAATAGAAAAACATTTAGAAACCAGAAGTATAATAAAGAATAGTAAACACAGATTTCTAAAGGGAAGGTCATGCTTGACCAACCTTACTGAATTCTTTGAATAAGTAACAGAAAGAGTAGACAAGGATAATTCAATCGATGGAATAAATTTGGATTTTCAAAAGGCCTTTGAAAAGGTACTGCATGGTAGACTCATGACTAAGGTCAGAGCATGCGGAGTCAGTGGACAAGTAGCAGAATGGATAGCAAGCTGGCTACAAAACAGAAAACAGAGAGTATGGGTTAAAGGTAGTTACTCAGACTGGCGGAAGGTGGAAAGTGGTGTTCCACAGGGATCAGTGCTGGGACCACTGCTGTTCACCAATTACATAAATGATTTGGACTCGGGAATCGGAAGAACAATTTCAAAATTTGCAGATGACACCAAGTTGGGGGGTATAGTTAATACTGAGGAAGACTGCGACAAAATACAAGAGCCTTTAATAAATTTGCAGAACGGACGTGTAAATGGCAAATGAATTTCAATATAGACAAGTGTGAGGTGGTGCATTTTTGTAGGAGGAATAAGGAGGCCAAATACTCTTTGGAAAATAAGAGTCTAAATGGGATAGAGGAGCAAAGGGATCTGGGGTACATATTCACAAATCACTAAAAGTAGCAACGCAAGTTAACAAGACCATAAAATGTGCAAACAAAGCATTGGGGTTCATTTCTAGAAGAACAGAATTGAAAAGCAGGGAAGTTATATTAAACTTGTATAGAACCTTGGTTGGACTACACTTGGAGTACAGTGTACAGTTCTGGTTTCCACATTACAAAAAGGATATAGAGGCACTGGAGAAGGTGCAAAAAAGATTTACACAAACGATACCAGAACTGAGGGGTTATAAATATTAAGAAAGACTGAACAGTCTGGTTCTCTTTTCCCTAGAAAAGAGAAGGCTGAGGGGTGACCTAATAGAGATCTTTAAAAATATGAATGAGTTTGATACGGTTGACATAAAGAAGATGTTTCCACTTATGGGGGAGACCAAAACTAGGGGTCATAAATGTAAGATAGTCACTAATAAATCCAATAAAAAATTCAGGAGAAATTTCTTTACCCAGAGAGTGGTTAGAATGTGGAACTTGCTACCACAAGGAGTACTTGAGGTGAATAGCATAGATGCATTTAAGGGGAAGCTAGATAAGTACATAAGGGAGAAAGGAATGGAAAGATATGCAGATGAGGCTAGATAAAGTAGGGTGGGTGGAGTCTTGTGTGGAGCACAAACACCAGCACAGACCAGTTGGGCCGATTGGCCTGTTTCTGTGCTGTAAATTCTACGTAATTCTATGTGAGAAGATGGTGGATGAAGTTGGGGTAAAGACGTTAGAAATTTGCTCCACAGCGCCATCTAGTGGTCAGAGCCTGAAACTACACAATGAAGATGAACATTGCAAAATTGCATGGGAATTGTAGATGTGAGAGTTTAGAATTGGAAATGCCGTATGCAAGATTTTTACAAGTGTCGTGACCAACATTGAGGGTCAGACGATTCCACTCACTTGTTGCAAGAAAGGACATCACTGAAGAATTGAGATTGTGACATGATTATTTGCCAATTTATGAAGTGATAATGTGCAATTGATTACGAAAGAATAAGAGTCAGTAACAATATACTTTAAATGTATATTGATGGCAAATTTTGTACCAGCAAATTGTTCACCTATGCCTATTGACCCCTAAAAGCAAGGCTTTCAATTCACTTAAATGGTGTTTTCTGGTTTATTTTTCTCTGAACATGCCTCTGTTCCTCTGAATTATTCATGAATGCATTGAACAAAGCATTTAAACACAAAATGTACTTGTCTCAATGTAGTGTTACACTGTGTAAGAGACTGACTGCTTTTTTACATCCTTGGAGTTGATGCACATATTATTTATTGTTAAACTTAGTCATGGCAGACAAACCCAGGCAAACTCAGTAAATCAAATCTCCAAAGTCTTGATGTAAAAAAAGTGAAGCACTTCATATATTCATCACATCAAATCTATGGTCCTGAAATTACACCTTGGAATACTGGCATACAAGCACTTAACTTGTTCATCCGAAACTCCTCTACTTTAGCAGAGCCATTAACCCACTTAAAACAAATGGACTAATGCCTCCATTAGAATAGCGAGGAGAGGAATTTCAGACAAACAGGGTAAGCGTTCGTATGCTGGTATGCCACTGTGTAATTTCAGGGGAAACGATTTATTTTTTTAACTAAAAGCAATTATAAGTTTGTTAATTTTGTGCATTTCTTTTCAAAAAGCTTGTTGCTCTTTTTGTTTGAGAAGATCATCAGGGTGAGGATTAACTGTTCCTTGTGTTGCACTGTAAGCTAGTAGTCCTTTCCTAGATTGAACAGATTTGGATTCTGAACTATCCAGATAACCAGTCGAGATTATTTAGAAATGGTTCTGTAGTATGAACTACTGACTTGGTGCTGAATTTGACTAGTTTACATGGCAGGGTGGATTCTATACCACCAGAACAGCTGTGTATACACAACATTTGCACATGCAAGGTTGCTAAAAAGTTACTGCAAAGTCATGCATCCTACTTTCAATCTGTCCATGGACCTTCCCTGATATTGGATGACGGTCTGTACAGACCAGTAATTTGGAATTCATATTGTTGGCCTGCACAGACAGGCTGAGATGTCCGTCTGCATACGGGCCGAGTAGAATTGGGGATGTGACACCAAATGCCGCCAGTGACTGGCATTCATCTTTGCTGCCGATGGCAATTTGCCTTCAGAATGACACTGCCTCCTGAGGATAGTATTGATACCTCAGATGGCACTGCTCCAATATCACTTATGCTCCAAGATTTAGGCCAATAATACACTTGCCATCAGTGGCAACCCTATAAGATACATGGGGTATAACTCTACCTGGTACGTTATAGTGTCTTTTTCCCATAATGTACTGTTTGCATCTGAAAGCGTGTATAGGTCATAACATTCTATAGACAATAAATTTAAACCATACATTAATCCTTTAAATAACAAGCATTTAGAAAGACATTTATGAATTGAATTATCTTCTATGACTGATTCCAGCACTAGGAAACACTTTCAAACAGGTAGATGCAAGTAGACTGTGGAGGTACACTGGTAACCTGCACCCAAACCAAGTGCGAGAAACATTGAGGCAGTCTTTGAAGGAGGGAGGGCAGGGAGGAAACCAGGCCCCACATAAGATGGGGGAGGGCAAGGAGGAAACCTGATCCCACATAAGATGGGGGAGGGCAAGGAGGAAACCTGATCCCACATAAGATGGGGGAGGGCAAGGAGGAAACCAGGCCCCACATAAGATGGGGGAGGGCAAGGAGGAAACCTGATCCCACATAAGATGGGGGAGGGCAAGGAGGAAACCAGGCCCCACATAAGATGGGGGAGGGCAAGGAGGAAACCTGATCCCACATAAGATGGGGGAGGGCAAGGAGGAAACCTGATCCCACATAAGATGGGGGAGGGCAAGGAGGAAACCAGGCCCCACATAAGATGGGGGAGGGCAAGGAGGAAACCTGATCCCACATAAGATGGGGGAGGGCAAGGAGGAAACCAGGCCCCACATAAGATGGGGGAGGGCAAGGAGGAAACCTGATCCCACATAAGATGGGGGAGGGCAAGGAGGAAACCTGATCCCACATAAGATGGGAGAGGACGGGAAGAAAACCTGATCCCACATAAGATGGGAGAGGACGGGAAGAAAACCTGATCCCACATAAGATGGGAGAGGACGGGAAGAAAACCTGATCCCACATAAGATGGGAGAGGACGGGAAGAAAACCTGATCCCACATAAGATGGGAGAGGACGGGAAGAAAACCTGATCCCACATAAGATGGGAGAGGACGGGAAGAAAACCTGATCCCACATAAGATGGGAGAGGACGGGAAGAAAACCTGATCCCACATAAGATGAGAGAGGACGGGAAGAAAACCTGATCCCACATAAGATGGGAGAGGACGGGAAGAAAACCTGATCCCACATAAGATGGGAGAGGACGGGAAGAAAACCTGATCCCACATAAGATGGGAGAGGACAGGAAGAAAACCAGAAAAGGCAAATCCAAAATATTGCTTTAAATTAAATTGTGAGTGTGGGATGAGGGGATTTGATTCAGTTTTTTGATGAGGTAACAGAGAGGGTTGATGAGGGCAATGTGGTTGATGTTGTGTATCCGGACTTTCAAAAGGTGTTTCATAAAGTGCCACATAATAGGCTTGTCAGCAAAATTGAAGCCCACGGAATAAAAGAGGCAGTGGCAGCATGGATATGAAATTGGCTAAGTGACAGGAAACAGAGAGTAGTGGTGAACGGTTGTTTATCAGACTGGAGGAAGGTATACAGTAGTGTTCTCCAGGGGTTGGTACTAGGACCATTGCTTTTTTGATATATATTAATGATTTGGACTTGGGTGTACAGGGCACAATTCCAAAATATGCAGATCACATAAAACTTGGAAAAGTGTAGTGAACAGTGAGAAGGGATAGTGATAGATTTCAAGAGGACACAGACAGGCTGGGGGAATGGGCGGACACGTGGCAGATGAAATTTAACTCAGAGAAGTGCAAAGTGATACATTTTTGACAGAAAGAACAAGGAGAGGCAATATAAACTAAATAGTACAATTCTAAAGGGGGTGCAGAAACAGAGAGACCTGGGGGTATATGTGCACAAATCTTTGAAGGTGGCCGGACAGTTGAGAAAGCAGTTAAAAAAGCATACAGGATCCTGTGCTTTATAAATAGAGGCATAGACTACAAAAGTAAGGAAGTTATGTTGAACTGCACTTTAGGAAGGATGTGAAGGCCTTAGAAAGGGTGCAGAAAATATTTACTAGAATGGTTCCAGGGATGAGGGACTTCAGTTACGTGGGTAGACTGGAGAAGCTGGGGTTGTTCTCCTTAGACCAGAGAAGGTTAAGAGGAGATTTGATAGAAGTGTTCAAAATCATGAAGGGTTTAGAGAAAGTAAGTAAAGAGAAACTGTTCCCATTGGTGGAAGGATCGATCGAGAACCAGAGGACATAGATTTAAGGTGATTGGCAAAAGAACCAAAGGCGACATGAGGAAAAACTTTTTTTCACATAACGAGTAGTTATGATCTGGAATGCGCTGCCTGAAAGGGTGGTGGAAGCAGATTCAATCGTGGCTCTGAAAAAGGAAGGGAAATGAAGGGAAAAAATTTGCAGGGCTACAGGGAAAGAGCGGGTGAATGGGACTAACTGGATTGCTCTAACAAAGAGCAGGCACGGGCTCGATGAGCCGAGTAGCCTCCTTCTGTGCTGTAACCATTCTATGATTCCATGATTCTATGACTCAGGTTCAAACAAGGAAAAGGTAAACTTCATATTGATATCAGGAGTGATCAATAAATGCAATGGACTTCAAGATAGAGGACTGGAGGTGAAAACACTGGACTCATTTAACAAAAACTAGACGCTGAAATGGGGTTGATTGTAGGATCTTTCTCAGTGAATGAATTAAAGTGGGCCGAATGGGCTTCCTCATCCATAATTATCAGGTGATAACAATGACTAATGCCTTTGCCATATATTTTTCATAGTGTTAATGATGATTTTGTATGCAAAAGCGATCGAGATAACTTACTGCAATTGCATTATTGGTCAGAATGTTGACACCTCAATCCACAGGATTGAGCACACAAGTGATTGCTGTACGAGGTCTGAGCACAGAGCAGTTCTTTCGGAAACAGAATTGTACTTTGTTTTGTTCTATCTGAGCAAAGCATTTATTTACTCCTTTTTCGTTTGTTTTTCAGTACAGTTAAGAAAACCACTCTGAATTGAATGTGCTCGACAGAATTCATTAGGTTTCTTTGACACACCTGCTATTATCAACTTTTGCACTTCATTAAATAAATCATTGTGTGGCAGACTTAAATTGCATCTATTTATATGGGAGTGAAGATTTGACAGTTTGTAATGCTTCAGGTTTTTTTCCAGTTGACCTGGATTTTGTTTTGGTATATGTCCCAGAATTTCCTGAAAAACTTGCACCAAAACAACGGTGCAAGTATGGCGCACTGCCGATTTTCGGCCTAAAAGATCAAGGAAATTCGGGTGTAACTACTTATGCCCAATTTTACACTACGCACGAATTTCCTCGAACTTTCATGCCAATTCTGCAATATCTCTGCTCCTCATTAGCATAGCATAGCCCCGCCCCCATGCAAAAGTGTAACTCACGTGAATTTCATGAATTTACGCCAGTTCCAAATGGGCTGTAGATATACACCTGAAATTTTAAGCGCATCAGGATCCAAATTTATATTTCTGGTATTTGATGGTGATTTTTAAAAAAATGTTTCCTCAATGTATTTTTGTATCTTTAAATGCTTATTTATGGCATCAGAATGATTTGTATTAAAAATTGAAAAACTTCCATCGTTGCATTATCTTAAATATACTGTGGATAATGTGCATAAATGATGATTGGGAAGTTTGCAGATGATACAAAAATTGGCCGTGTGGTTGATAGTGAGGAGGAAAGCTGTAGACTGCAGGAAGATATTAATGGACTGGTCAGGTGGGCAGAAAAGTGACAAATGGAGTTCAATCCAGAGAAATGTGAGGAAATGCATTCGGGAAGGGCAAACAAGGCAAGGGAATACACAATAAATGGGAGGATACTGAGAGGTATAGAGGAAGTGAGGAACCTTGGAGTGCCTGTCCACAGATCCCTGAAGGTAGCAGAACAGGTAGATAAGGTGGTTAAAAAGGCATATGGAATACTTCCTTAATTAGCCAGGGCATAGAATATAAGAGCAGGAACTGTATAAAACACTGGTTAGGCCACAGCTTGAGTACTGGGTATAGTTCTGGTCACCGCATTAGAGGATGTGATTGCACTAGAGAGGGTACAGAAGAGATCTATGAGGATGTTGCCAGGACTGGAGAATTTTAGCTATGAGGAAAGATTGGATAGGCTGGGATTGTTCTCTTTGGAACAGAGGAGGTTGAGGGGAGATTTAATTGAGGTGTACAAAATTATGAGGGGCTTCGATAGAGTGGATAGGAAGGACCTATTTCCCTTAGCAGAGAGGTCAATAACCAGGAGGCATAGATTTAAAGTAATTGGTAGAAGGATTCGAGGGGAGCTGCAAAAAAACTTTTTCACCCAGAGGGTGATGGGGGTCTGGAACTCACTGCCTGAGAGGGTGGTAGAGGCAGAAACCCTCAACTCATTAAAAAAGTACCTGCATGTGCACCTGAAGTGCCGTGACCTACAAGGCTACTGACCAAGTGCTGGAAAGTGGGATTAGGCTGGGTGGCTCATTTTCGGCCGGCATAAACAAGATGGGCCAAATTGCCTCCTTCTGTGCCATAAATTTTCTATGATTCTATGATGGTTTGATGGCTTCAGACTTTAATATTCGAGCATAAAGAATGACTTAAAAAAGGAATATAGTGTAAGTTTAGCAGTTTCCACAGGCCCCAATTGTTTTACCCTGATTTTCACTTGTTTTACACCGGTTTTTATGTTCCGACGTATGGCAATATGTTTCACAAGAAGTTTTGGTGACAGGAGATTGGCGTAAATTTCGGTGTAACTTGCTGGTTGTGCGTTTCAGGAAATTCCGGACCATGTCTTTCATAACATAATAAAGGACATTGTCGGCATGAAAAAATAGCTGGGGAGCAATGTAGTTGTTTGCAAACATTTTAGACGATGCCACAAATTATATCAGTGTGTATCAGCACACCATTTCTTTATGACATCTTTGTAAATGACCCATGACTCATCTGTCTCTTTTCTCTTCAACAAGATCAGTATTTGCCAAAGAATTTCTTTGTGAAGGAAATGCCCTTTTAGGTGTCAATTTATGAGGAAATGCAGTGTACAGGCTATTGCATTTTTAATACCATTCTGAGTCATCTTGTTTATTCACTGAGTAGGTGAACCATATAACACAGGAAGCTCAGGTGAGGCAAATCGGGCTCAATTGTGACACCCCCTCATCCTCTGCATGAGCAATAGGCCATCGACACTCACTGTAAAGGTTAACACTTAATACCAATCCATGTCTCCTTGTAATTTTTAATTTATTTTCTCTCAAAATTTCTTCACCAATTTTCTCTCCCCCCTCCGCTTTTCTTTCCTGGAGTTGTTGACTCTTCGTTGGAGTATGGCTTCACTGGCAGCAGTCACCTTCCAGTGGTGTTCCCAAGTAGCTATTATTTAAGTGTTAGAGGTTAGAGGTTTTCACGTGGATTCTCTCAGAATAATCTGAAGGCCTGAGGACCTCCAGACCGATGCATTTCGGCAGTCGCCTTGAGGCTCGACTCTGAACATCATGGGTTCAAGACCTAGGGTTCAAGTCCCACTCCAGGGACTTCAGCACATAATCCAGGCTGACACTCTCAGTGCAGTGCTGAGGGAGTGCTGCACTGTTGGAGGTGCCATCTTTCGAATGAGACGTTAAACTGAGGCTCCATCTGCCCTCTCAGGTGGACGTAAAAAGCCCTATGGCACTATTTCGAAGAGGAGCAGAGGAGTTCTCCCCAGTGTCCAGACCAATATTTATTCCGCAACCAACATCACTTAAAAAACAGATTATCTGGTCATTATCACGTTGCTGTTTGTAGGATCTTGCTGTGTGCATAAATTGGCTGCCGTGTTTCCTGCATTGCAACAGTGACTACACTTCAAAAGTACTTCATTGGCTGTAAAGTGCTTTGGGATATTCTGAGGTCGTGAAAGGTGTTAGATTATTGCAAGTTCTTTCCTTTCCTTAAATCCTTCTTTCTTTTCCGATATCAGCAGCTTAAAAGACCTGCAGCCATGCTCTGATTTCCTTCCTGTTCATCAGACACAAGGCCCAGCCAGAGGCCCAGTCATCTACACCCGCATTTCCTTGATCTTTTACGCTGACAATTGGCATAGCTTTGTACTTACACATGTAAGTTCGGAGGAAATTTCAGGCCACTGTGTGGAATATGCTGATCCTAAGATGCTGAGACCATGGAAAAGTCAGATGAAGAGAAACAGCCGGTCAAGGAGAATAATGTAGGATCCATCAATGGATGTTATCCATTTTTCCTTGACTTACTTTTTTATGGGGGGGCGGGATGGCAGCAGCAGGGGGAATCTTAACTCAGGAGACTAAATGGGTTTGATAGAGTACAATGCACAGCAGATTATACACGATGGGCTCGATGTTAAAACAAAAGTCTGGGTGCGTTGCGGGCGGGTGGGACCTCAACGTGTTTCCCGTGCTGTGTGAAACACGGCATTGGGAAGTTGTTGGGCTTCAACTGGCAGCCATTTGGACATTTAAATCCCTGTTTGACACATGGGGATAAGAGGTGAGTTATGGCAGCAGGGCACTCAGTTCTCTCAGACAAACTTTTGGCTGGGAGACCTTTGTGTTTGGACTTAAAATTCTTGATTTCCACTCAGAATTGTTCTGTTTTTACATATTTACCAAATTTTCAACCTGACAGCATCAGGAGGGGGGGTCGCGATGGCTGCATTTACCAGTATATCCGAGGACGAGGAACATCATCGTCGCCAGGCACGGCGTGGACTTCCGCCACTTGGAGCTCCACAACACAGTGCTGCGCCACAGGCACCTGTACAAGAGCACAGAGGGGAACAACAGAGGGAGCGACGTCGCAGGAAGTATTACCCTCGCCACAGGGTCTACTGACTGAGGCTCAGCTTCCTGGACCTCTCTGAGGAGCAGTGCATACGGAGGCTCAGAGTGAATCATCTGCAGCCTCCTTCATGCTGAGCTGCTGCCGGTTGGGCTGAGCGGCGTCTCATTACCCGTCGCAATTAAAGTGAACCCTCAACTTCTTCACCTCCGGATCATTCCAAGGTGCCACCGGTGACATCGCTAGGGTCTCTCAGTCGTCTGCACATAAGTGCATAAGACAGGTCACCAACGGCTTGTTTCGCAGGGCCTCGCACTATGTCAGTTTCCCCATTGACAACCTCAGCTAGATGGAGAGTGCAGTGGGTTTCCATTCTGTGGGCTGGCTTCCCTCATGTACAGGGTGCAATCGATTGCACGCATATAGCAATCCTAGCACCTCCACACGAGCCAGGACTGTTCATCAATAGAAAGGGGTATCATTCCAACAAAGCTCAGCTCATTTGTGATCACTGCAAAAGATCCCTTCACGTGTGCGCCAGATTCTCTGGCAGCTGCCACGATTCCTTCATTCTGATGGAATCCAACATCCTGGACTTCTTCCACGCACCAAACACCCTTAAGGGCTGGCTCCTCGGGGACAAGGGATACCCCCTGCACACGTAGCTCATGGCACCTCTGAGGAACCCCATCAGCAAGGAACAGCGTCAATATGACGACAGCCACATCGCCACTAGGCTCACCTGGCTGCTCGTGAGGCCAGGGAGTCACTCATATGTGAACAGTTCTCATAGGATCACAAAGTGAGAATAGTCCAGTCCTCACACCACCTGGAAAGAGCAGCGCCTACACCAGCGCCTCCCCCCCACCCCCCACAGAAACAGTCCTGCAACTACACATAAACCCACTGTAAACACACCCACTGGGTGGCATCAAGTGTCGCTGTACATGATGAAGCACATGAAAGGGCACTATCACAAAAGCCAGTCAAAAATGGGCAAGACGTGGCAGTTGTGGTGAGAATGATAACATTTAATGGGAATATAACAAAAAACAAATATAAATGAAAAACATTACAGTCTGTCAGACACCCTTGTGAATCCCCTTTATGATCACAAAATCCTTAGTCTTTCTCTTCCTACTACTTCTACGTGGTGCATCCCCTGTGGCTGCAGCAGAGGTGGTGGCAGGTTGCTCATGTCCATGGCTGGACTGCTTAGATGATTTGGGCCTACACTCTCTGGGTTTTGGAACCCGTGAGGGCCCCTCCAAAGACTGCTCCACCTGCACCTGTGCAGGGGTAGACTTGGCCACCTGGAGAAGAGGCAGCATTGCGGGTACTGGTTGAGAGGGGGGCAACGGGTGAGCGCTTTGAGTGGCGTCCCTACTTCCATGTCCCCTTTCGCCATCATCCCTCCCCTGGACCAGGCCCACATCACTCCTACCACGTTGCTGGAGAACTGTTTGGAGGACATATACGATGCCTTGGAAGCCCAGTTGTAAAATTTCTGTCTGCCTGTTTAAGGCGGCAGAATGTTGTTCACCGCAGGTCCGAACAGCCGTTGTCAGGGCCTGAATGGACTCATCTGTGAGCCCTGCTTGAAGCTCAATGGAGGCTAGCCTTTGCTCCATCACAGGCATTCCCGCACTTACCTGCGGCACTATCTGAGATATTTCTGCAGTTACGTGCGACACTATCACTTCCCTGTGACACCATTCCACTAATGCAGGAGTTGGACTCCTCCATCCTCTGCGCTATTATGGAGAGTGCACGTGGCACCTGTTCCAGTACCTCACAAATGTGCTGCTGTCCCTCGATCATTCTCCTTTTAAAGGATGGCCCCCGGGGTTCAGCATCTGCATTCGGCTGAGCAGAGCCTGGAGAGGAGTGCGCCTACTGACGCGGACTCTCCACAGCTGCCCCTGCTGCTCATGCTCACTTGTGTGTGGTGACTCACCAGGTGCCAACCCAACCAACTGAGTACTAGGATCCATTGTGGTGTGAGTATCTGCGCTGGTGGATGGCTCGCTAAGATGTGACGATGCACCCTCAGAGGCGGGGAGCTCCTCTGAGGAATCGCCCTCTACCGTCACTGCGGTCGTTGAAGGGCCTGTAAGAGAATAGAAAGCAATATTAAGCATCATCACAGATGTGTCATGTTGCTATGAGCATACTGAGGTGTTCAACATGCCAATCATTGTCAACATCAATTCATGTTGTGTGTGATGAATGTTAAAGTTGTGTCACCAGATGTTTGTGGGGTGCCAGTCTCGGCGTCCCCGACAGACAGGCACGCGAGGATACGGCTGATCTCCAGGGCCTCCTCCTCTGCCTCTGTGAGGACCACTATTTGTTGTGGCCCTCCTCCAGTCCTCACCCTCTCGGGGGCATTTTGTGCTCTCTTCTCCTAGAAGGGGAGAAAGTACAGACGTGTGAGTGAGTGATGGTGAAGCGGTCAGCCGATGAATGCATTGCTTTGGGTGAGGCTGACCGTGAAAGAGGTGCATCAGAGGGTGAGTATGAGACAGAGACATCATGTTGGATCAGGATTGGGGTGAGTGGTAGTGGTGGGGTGAGTAATGGGGAGGTGAGGAAGTGCTCAGGAAGTGAAGGTAAGTTGAGGATTAGCCTTCAGTGGGTGTGAGGAGTGATGTGATGGAGTAGTCTTGGCAGTGCAGAATGAGTTGGGGTGGGGGTGATGTGGAACACAGAATACAGGAGAATCAGTAAGTGTACTCACTCTTGCTGACCTAGTTAGGTCATTGAAACACTTCCTGCACTGGATCCAAGTGCGGGATATGTTGCTCCTGCTGGTGACCTCCTCTGTCACCTCGAGCCAAGCCTTCTTGGTGGAAGAGGCAGGGCACTTCCTCCTGTCGGCCGGGTAAAATAGTTCCCTCCTCCTTCTCACCCCGGCCAGCGGCACCTGAAGTGAGGCATCGCTGAATCCTGGAGCAGCCTTGCCCCTGTGCTGCTCCATAGTATCTTCTTGCTCCTTGCTCCAGCAAAATCCATTGGACCAATGGCCCTTTAAATCTAGACGCTGCAGCTGACAGCCTGGCATGCGGGTGCGCAGTCTGCCCGTGCTGCGCAGCTTTCGGTCGGCAAACCCGGAAACAAGATTAATGGCCACCAATTAAGTCACGATCGCGTGGGGAATGGTAAGTTTCTTTATTCGTGTTTGCCCCGCACCCATTGACCCTCCGTGCTGCCATCCTGCCACCTTATTAAAATCGTGCCCGATAAATGGAAGGAATTACCTTTTTTCCATCTTTAGATTTTTATGTTATTTAACAGGGTGCAATTTTATCAGCTGGAACAAGGACAGATATCTTTCACATTTTACCTTGTTGGTTGCTAGGGTCACAGAAAAGCTTGGATTATCGTACTTAAGTAGCAATGTTTCCCATAGCAACACCAGTTCAGCTAGATGTTTAACTCTGCATTTGTGTGCAAGGAAAACATACCAACCAATAATGACTGGGAGAACATTCTATAGGCACGAGATGCAATACGTGAGTCTTCTCCATTGATAGCCCATGCAACCATTTTGCACTGATACAATGCGCCGTGCGGTTCAAGAAGAAGGCCCACCACCACTTTCTTAAGGGAAACTAGAGATGCGCAATAAATGCCGGCCTTGCCAGCGACACCTATATCGCGAGAATAAATAATAAAGATTAATGATAAAAGGCGACAGGATGCGGAGTACTCAGATGTTATCCTTCTATGGTGGGAGTGAGCAATGGCTTAGAAAGCTGTAAATTGTATTATATATGTAGAATATATGTACAAATACAATCATTTAACATCATGTGTGGCATGAGGTTAAACAACAACTTTTTCAAAATAGTTGCTTCACTGGACACATCTCTCTACTCTATTATTTAAATACAAAATAGCTAACTTTTGGGTTAAAGCAGAATGAAGACGGCTATATCAATGCAGTCTATTCTCTAATATATGGAATTTACTTTGGTGGTGTTTGAAAGATCAGCACTTCTGTACAATTTATGGTAATTCCCAGAGTAGACACTTATTTAGTTAGAGAAATTAATTTGCCTGTCAGATTCAGTCAATTTACCTGTCAGATTTAGTATTCTCTATACACACAAGCACACTATTTTTGGACTTAAGACCTCATGTGCAGCAATGTGAGAGTTCAAACTGCTGTATCATTATGGTGCATTGATTACATTTAAGATTCCCACAACTTTTATGCTGAACCAACACAAAATTAGTACATCTGTATGTCAATTAGAGCTCTCAGTTTGCAGGTCATAAAAACATGGTTGTTACTTATTTATCTTTCACAATATTCAGTACAGTTACACCTTTTGCATTGAGTGAACCACACTTGGAGTACTGTGTACAGTTCTGGTCTCCATATTATAAAAAGGATACAGAGGCACTGGAGAAGTTGCAAAAAAGATTTACAAGGATGATACCAGAACTGAGAGGTTATAACCAACAGAAAAGATTGAACAGGCTGGGGCTTTTTCCTCTAGAAAAGTGAAGGCTGAGGGGCGTCCTGATAGAGGTCTTTAAGATTATGAATAGGATAGATGTAGAGAAGATATTTCCACTTGTGGGGGAGACTAGAACTCGGGATCATAAATATCAGATCGTCACTAATAAATCCAATAGGGAATTCAGGCTAAACTTCTTTACTCAGCGCGTGGTGAGGATGTGGAACTCGCTACCACATGGAGTAGCTGAGGTGAATAGCATAGATGCATTTAAGGGGAATCTAGATAAACACATGAGGGAGAAAGGAATAGAAGGATATGCTGATGGGGTTAAATGAAGAGGCTTATGTGGAGCATAAACACTGGCATGGAGCATTTGGGGCAAATGGCCTGTTTCTGTGCTGTAGATTCTATGTAATTCTATGGCCCAGATTTTGTTGGAGTGGGGCATCTCGCAGTGCGCCGTTAGTTAGACTTGTACGTGCATGCTTAGGTTTTAAAATCTGTTGCCCACAAAGTTGCTGGAAGTGTGAGCTGGTAACGGTACGGCGACCAACAGTGTACCTCCTTAACCAATGAGATTTAAGGATTGAGAAAGAAACAGAGGAACGACAGAGCAAGAGGGTGAATTAAATGCCAAATCAGGCACAGAAAGAGAAATAAAGAGAGGGAGAGAAAGATTGGATTAAGAGAGAGAAAAAGAGACAGAAAGGAAAAGTAAGAAACAAAATGTTAATTTTAAATTTGACATTTTTAAAATCTCCTAAAACAATTCACAACCTGAAGGAATGAGACACCACACTTATAATTGTTCACTTTCAGGGCAAGAGGGGTTGATTGTCAGTCATTAACAATTATCACATTGTTAAAAAGGTACTTACACTGTTAATAGCCAGACTTAACTTTCTGTGGTAAGTTTAATGGGCAATTAATGTGTAAATGCAGCAACTTCATGAAACTCATGGGGAGGTTAAGGGCGAGATGCCGTTTTTGTGAGGCTAACGGCAGAGTGACGCAAATCAGCTGGCAACTTGTGGCGTTTCGCAATTGACGGGGTATATCTTCCTCGCCACAAGTTGCTGGTCGACTTGTGCATTAATAACGGCGTGTGTCGTTCAGACATCGTTATTTTTTCTGCAAAATCTGGCTCATTGAGTTTTAATTTTCCAGTAAGGGGGTCAAACAGAAAGAAAAGTGAAGAACCAAAAATTGCCAACTTTTCTTGTACCTGGAGGACTGAGGATTTATTCAGTACTGAAGTACAAGGAAAGTACTGGGTGTATTTTTCTGTAATTAAGGACTTTCTCCAATCTTGAACCTTTATGTATGATGTATATTATCAAATGCATCTCCAGTGCCAAAAACAGGTTTTGAATAAGTTAAATGCATGGGAGGGGAATCCCCATCAAGGAAGAGGGAAGGGAACGGGGTTGTCCAAGGCTTCCTTGTGGGGCCCACAGGAACACTCCTGCTCCTTCTGGCCCACAAGGAAACTAAAAAAAAATTATAAAACTTATCTCTTCTGGCCCTGGCTGCTGTTCCCAGCAGGTTTGGCCTGGTTTGGGGATTCACCGCTGCTCCCCCGCTCAGGCCTCAGCTTAAAATGGATGGCAGATTGGACCCCAATGACGTCACCGGAGCCCAACCTACACATTTACAGAGGATCCTGCTGGCTTGAGGTGGCTGTCCTTGCCTCCTGCAATTTAAAATTAGATTGTCCAGACCGGGGTGGGAAAGGAGTGGGTAAGTCCGCCACTCCGTTTTAACTGACCACCAACCGCACCCCCCCCCCCCCCCCCAGCCTGGTTTCCGCCAGGCGGGGAGAGCTAAAATTGAGGCCAGATATTTGATTCAGGTGTAAAAGGAGGATATCAGTGAAGGATGTCAGGTCATCATACCGGTACATTTTTGTGACATGGACAAATGCAAGGATATCAAAGGACCTCTACAGAATCAGATTAATCCACAATTTATGGCTGTATATAGTGACACCACAAGTCCCCGCCAGAATGGAGATTGTTGGGTAATTCACCCGTCAGTCACGCCTGTAGACCGCACTGCTGTAAGTGACTGGGATTGATTTTACGCATATCATTTGTATTATTTAACTATCCTCCACTCACTGCATTTTGCTGGAGAAATAATCCTGCTTTTATCGGGAGACTTTGCTGTAGTTTTGGTCATGAGTTCAGTTTTCTGCAGTTCGTAGAGACTCTGTTTAAATAGACTCTGCAGAGTTTGTTGTAGTGCACCATTTAAACATAGTGTCCTAGTAGGTACAGCACAGGAGAAGGCCATTCGGTCCATCATGCCTGTGTTGACTCTTTGAAAGAGCTATCCAATTAGTCCTATTCCCCTGCTCTTTCCCCATAGCCCTGTAATTTTTTTCCCTTCAAGTATTTATCCAATTCCCTTTACAAAGTTACTATTGAATCTGCTTCCACCGCCCTTTCAGGCAGTCAATTCCAAGTCACTATAACTCCCTGTGTTTCCTCATGTCGCCTCTGGCTCTTTTGGCAATCTTCTTATATCTGTATCCTCTGGTTACTGACCCTTTTGCCACTGGAAACAGTTTTTCCCTATTTACTCTATCAAAACCGTTCGTGATTTTGAATACCTCTATCAAATCCCCCTTAACCTCCTCTGTTCTAAATAAAATAACCCCAGCTTCTCCAGTGTCTCCACATAACTGAAGTCCCTCATCCCTGGTACCATTCTAGTAAATCTCTTCTGCACCCTCTCTAAGGCCTTGACATTCTTCCTAAAGCGTGGTGCCCAGAATTGCTCACAATACTTTAGTGTTTTATAAAGATTTAGCATAACTTCCTTGCTTTTGTACTCTATGCCTCTATTAATAAAGCCCAGGATCCCATATGCTTTTTTAACACCTTATCAACTTGTTGTGCCACCTGCAAAGATTTGTATATGTGCATCCCCTGGGTCTCTCTTTCCTGCACCCCCTTCAAAAGTGTACCATTTTGTTTATATTTCCTCTCCTCATTCTTCCTACCAAAATGTATCACTTCACACTTCTCTGCGTTAAATTTCATCTGCCATGTGTCTGCCCATTTCACCATTCTGTCCATGTCTTCCTGGAGTCTGTTACTATCCTCCACATAAATATCAAAAAGAGCAGTGGTCTAATACTGACCCCTGGGGGACACCACTGTAAACTTCCCTCCAGTCTGAAAAACAGCCGTTCACCACTACTCTCTGCTTTCCGTCCCTTAGCCAATTTTTATCCACGCTGCCACTGACCCTTTAATCCTATCGGCTTTAATTTTGCTAACAAGTCTATTATGTGGTACTTTATCAAATGCCTTTTGTAAGTCCATATACACAACATCAACTGCACTACCCTCATCAACTCTCTCTGTTACTTCATCAAAGAACTCAATCAAGTTAGTCAAACACGATTTTCCTTTAACAAATCCGTGCTGACTTCCATTTATTAGCCCATACTTTTCCAAATGCCAATTAACTTTGTCCCAGATTATTGTCTCTAAATGTTTTCCCACCACCGCGTTAGGTTGACTGGCCTGTAATTGCCTGTAGTACACTCTGTTTTCTGCGTAGATAGACTGTTTGCGGTAAGTCCTGCGGTAAGTCCCGCCCCGCCTCCAACTCATTAGCTGACACAGTGATGTCAGTACTCACTTGCACAATTTGGTGGGACAATGGCTTCAATTCCATACCACAATGAAACCCACAGGCAGTACGATGGGCCGAAGGGCCTCTATCCGTGCTGTATAACTCTATAACTCTATAACTCTACATTGTTTTCATTCCACTAACCTGTCTATGTCCCCCTGAAGTGTGTTACAATCCTCCTCACTGTTTGACAAATCTCTTACTTTTGTGACATGAGTAACTATCCAGATTGCTTTCCCTATATATCTTTCTGAAACTCTCAATTAGTAATCTTTAAGAACATTGAATTCTTGTGTAAATTAGTATATCACCCTGAAACAAAATCAGTATCACATCAGCATTCCTGGTCTTAGAACCAAGTTTAAAGCAAGCAGCTTAACAGTTGGTGACCCCCAACCCCAGCCCACAGTCGCTCCGACCACTGATCCCTCAACCCCGGCCACCATTGCACCCCCCTGCCCAGCCACCGATCGTTCCCCCCTCCTCCTCCCCACGGCTACCGATCGTCCTCTCCAGTCACCACCACCTCCTGATCCGGCCACCCCCCGCCGCCCCTTCCTCACTTAACCTGAGGTCCGCTGCTAGCATCACATTCACCGCTGCATGTGCACAGCTAGTCGGCTCCATGGAAATGAGGTCCGAGGCTCAATATTGAGGACACCTAGGGCTTCGCCATTCCGGTTCCAAAAATGGGGGACGGTGGAGATAGACCTCACTGTGTCTCAGTACATGTTTGATGTTATTTACTGTGTTTGTGTGCACCCACAAAGCGATAAATGCCTGCCTACACAAACATCTGATTCATTCCCGGTTAAAACATTTGCCTCCACGGCGCCTGGTATTTATGGTGGAGCTGCAGCAACAACATAGAATTTTTATTTATTTTTAAAAAGTTTTTTAACTTTTTAATTTTCCTATCCTGAGACGGGACATCTAAGGGGTAGCTTTCCTACTTGACATTCCTGGTGGGAAGGATCAGCCAGCAAGAGTACCTATTGAAAATTGCAGTTTTGTGGATTCTCCTGATTTCTAGTGGCCTAATGGTTGCCAATGGGTCAAATTTCCTGACTTTTTTTTAAATCCTCGATCTAGTGGGAGTATGAAATCCTTGGGAGTTTAATGGAAGGTAAGTTTGAAAGTTCATAATCATAGTGATAATGATGTGCCCACATTGACTTGAAGCTTTGGCAGTTTAAACTGTCCAGATGTAGTTAATAAGTTTGCATCCAAGCTCTGCAATATAAATTTGGGATGAGCTCCCTAATGACCAAAAAGATTTTTCCAGTGAATAGCTGCGCCAAATTGATCTCATTACGAATTCAGGTTTGATTCCTAGTCTGTGCTGAGTTAGCCAGTCTCACCCAGGGTACTTCTGGGGTACTACATTTGGCCTCAGTGTTTCCCTTCAAGTCACACACCATTCCGACTTGGAAATATATCGTCGCTGGGTTAAAATCCTGAAATTCCCTACCTAACAGCACTGTGGGAGTACCTTCACCACACGGACTGCAGCGGTTCAAGAAGGCGGCTCACCACCACCTTCTCAAGGGCAATTAAGGATGGGCAATAAATGCTGGCCTTGCCAGTGATACCCATATCCCAAGAATGAATAAGAAAAAAGATTAGGGAGAGGAAAATTAGCCAGGATTTTGTTCCTGATCACTATCTAACCTCCCATTCTGGGAGTGCATGTGTGTGGAAGAAATGGTTTTGGTTGTACAGCCTGGTGACCCTCATTGTAAAGGCCAATACACGTGTGTTTGCTACTGAGTTGAGGTACCAGTGGAATTCTACCACAACGAGGAATCAATGTCTTCAGTGAGGAGGAATGGGAAGAAAATTAGCAAGGAGGGAAACATTTGCAATGCATCCATTTTCCTAGTTGTCTAGAGAGGCCCGTGTACCATGTGTTATCTGGTTGGGAATCCATGAATGCCTGAATTCTAGAGCCTCTCAGGTCAAAGCTTCAGTATCCTGACTGCTCATTCTTAATTGTCTTCGTTGATTTTAAATCAATTTTAATGGATTGTACCATAACCTGGGGTGAATGGATACCGAAGGATCTATTTAAAATAAAATAGCTAACAATTTATCCCTGTTTCCCAGTTGATTAAAATCTGTATACACATCATTCCTATCAGATAGGGTTGATTACACTTGATCAATGTAAAGCAATGTTTTCCTACATATCTTTTGTGTTCCAGTGATCACATGCATTATTGCTTCTGGAATCAGAGCATTTTATTGTTCGTTTTCTTGTTCCTAATACAGTGGAGAAGGTTCACTCAAAACCTTTTTCAAAAAAATAAATGTTAGCTCTGTACGATACAGAATAATCTTGAGTAAGTATTTCGATGCTTACATTGAACTTATCTTTTTTACTGTTCCCTTAGAAATATTAAACTCCCTCGAGAGTGAACATAGATTATAAAACTGTCACAGTGGTTTTCATCTGTAATATTTATCGCTGACTCTGTGCTGTTAAATCAAAAATGTCTTGTTTTTTTAATGCAGAATTTCAAACCCTGTAGTGTGAGTGGTTGAATCCATTATTCATCCTGGCAAATTCTTTAAGTTATAACAATTCAGTTAACTGCTGGGACCTGCTGAGAGAAGAGCAGCAAATATCCCATCATCTCGAAAGTCCTTCAGCTCAACTGATTTTTCACTTAACCGGCACAGAAATTGAAGGGGTGGTCAGATAACGTTAGCCAAAGAAATAAACAGACCAGTCAAGTTTATATGTTGGATTAGAGCCAACATCTGCTTGGTGCTGCCAAGCAGAGAGAACCATGCTTACTTGTCAAAACTGAAATAAATAGTTGTCATGTTCCAGCTGCCAAGGTGGAAAGCAGCTTGCAGTTTAGCAAATTAAGTCCTCAGAGATGTACACAGAGAATAAACAAGTAATGCTGAAAAGTGAAGAAAACCTGAGTTACATAGAATTACATAAGAGTGTACAGCACAGAAACAAGCCATTCAGCCCAACTGGTCCATGCTGGTGTCTATGCTGCACATGAGCCTCCTCCCACCTCTCTTCATCGAACCCTTTCAGCATTACACTTGCCAAATGGTCACTGTGTGATAGCTCTTCCTTTCACTAGTCTCAATTAGTTCTCATATAACAGGCAGATGAATGTAATAATGTTTGATTAAATACTAAAGAGTCATGTTCCCTTTTTAAAGATGCATGCATAGTGTTGTATTACATTGCATTAACCATCGAGTCAATTTAGCATGTTTTGCTGGAAGTCATAATTAAAGGCTACATAGAGATGAAGAACTAATCCTTAAAATATTGACTTAAAAATGTTGTGATGGAATTCTAATTAATAGTGCATTTGGTTGTCTGAATTTCTCTTCCCTCTCCAGCTATAGGCTGCCCTGATATTAGTGCGATATGTGCCCTCATTTGTAATATTTAATTAAAAACTGTGCAGGAGCAATTACATCTGAAAACAAGAAAGTTGATGCTTAAAATGAAGTTATAAATAGGTATTCATCACTATATATAATGCATTCACAAAGGATGACTTCAGGAGATGGTGGATTACGTAGAAAACTATTGAGTGCTATGAGGACTCATAACTTATGAACACTACTAATCCTTATGTGTATTTTCATTATATTGTAATATTGTTTTGAAAGTATCAGAATTGTAAATGATAATTTTTGCAATGGAGCATAGACTAGTAAGTCTAAAATATTCAGCATGTTTTGGTGGTGGTCTTACTTAAAGAATACATAGAGATGAAAAGAAAATCCATAAGATATTAGCATAGAAAATTATTGCAAGAAAGTATTACTGTAGCTAGGTGAAATAGCCAAAGTACTAATGAAATCACATAGGGGAATATTATCCTGGTCATGAGCTGCATCCACAGTCCCAATCATAGCATAGTAGGTACCAGCCTTGGCTCAGAAGGTAGCACTCTCATCTCTGAGTCAGTAGGTTGTAAAGTCCTACTTTAGCATTTTGAACACATAACCTAGACCGGCACTCCTGTGCAGTACTGAGGGAGCGCTGTACTGTCAGAGGTGCTGTGTTTTGGATGAGACGTTAAACTGAGACCCTGCCTGTCCTCTTGGGTGGATGTTAAAAATCCCATGGACTATTCAAAGAAGAGCAGGGGAGTTCTCTCTGGTGTCCTGGCCAATATTTATCCCGCAACCAAAAAGGAGATTAAACAGGTTTTAATTATGATATTTAAGAGAAAATAGCATAAGGCTGAAGCATTTGCAATCATCTTCAGCCAGAAGTGCCGAGTGGATGATCCATCTCAGCCTCCTCCCGATATCCCCACCATCACGGAAGCCAGTCTTCGGCCAATTCGATTCACTCCACGTGATATCAAGAAACGGCTGAGTGCACTGGATACAGCAAAGGCTATGGGCCCCGACAACATCCCAGCTGTAGTGCTGAAGACTTGTGCTCCAGAACTAGCTGCGCCTCTAGCCAAGCTATTCCAGTACAGCTAAAACACTGGCATCTACCCGACAATGTGGAAAATTGCCCAGGTATGTCCCGTCCACAAAAAGCAGGACAAATCCAATCCGGCCAATTACTGCCCCATCAGTCTACTCTCAATCATCAGCAAAGTGATGGAAGGTGTCGTCGACAGTGCTATCAAGCGGCACTTACTCACCAATAACCTGCTCACCGATGCTCAGTTTGGGTTCCGCCAGGACCACTCGGCTCCAGACCTCATTGCAGCCCTGGTCCAAACATGGACAAAAGAGCTGAATTCCAGAGGTGAGGTGAGAGTGACTGCCCTTGACATCAAGGCAGCATTTGACCGAGTGTGGCACCAAGGAGCCCTAGTAAAATTGAAGTCAATGGGAATCAGGGGGCAAACTCTCCATTGGCTGGAGTCATACCTAGCACAAAGGAAGATGGTAGTGGTTGTTGGAGGCCAATCATCTCAGCCCCAGGACATTGCTGCAGGAGTTCCTCAGGGTAGTGTCCTAGGCCCAACCAGCTTCAGCTGCTTCATCAATGACCTTCCCTCCATCATAAGGTCAGAAATGGGGATGTTCGCTGATGACTGCACAGTGTTCAGTTCCATCTGCAACCCCTCAAATAATGAAGCAGTCCGAGCCCGCATGCAGCAAGACCTGGACAACATCCAGGCTTGGGCTCATAAGTGGCAAGTAACATTTGCGCCAGATAAGTGCCAGGCAATGACCATCTCCAACAAGAGAGAGTCTAACCACCTCCCCATGACATTCAACGGCATTACCATCGCCGAATCCCCCACCATCAACATCCTGGGGGTCACCATTGACCAGAAACTTAACTGGACCAGCCATATAAATACTGTGGCTACGAGAGCAGGTCAGAGGCTGGGTATTCTGCAGCGAGTGACTCACCTCCTGACTCCCCAAAGCCTTTCCACCATCTACAAGGCACAAGTCAGGAGTGTGATGGAATACTCTCCACTTGCCTGGATGAGTGCAGCTCCAACAACACTCAAGAAGCTCGACACCATCCAAAATAAAGCAGCCCGCTTGATTGGCACCCCATCCACCACCCTAAACATTCACTCACTTCACCACCGGCGCACTGTGGCTGCAGTGTGCACCATCCACAGGATGCACTGCAGCAACTCGCCAAGGCTTCTTCGACAGCACCTCCCAAACCCGCGACCTCTACCACCTAGAAGGACAAGAGCAGCGGGTACATGGGAACAACACCACCTGCACGTTCCCCTCCAAGTCACACACCATCCCGACTTGGAAATATATCGCCGTTCCTTCATTGTCGCTGGGTCAAAATCCTGGAACTCCCTTCCTAACAGCACTGTGGGAGAACCGTCACCACACGGACTGCAGCGGTTCAAGAAGGCGGCTCACCACCACCTTCTCAAGGGCCATTAGGGATGGGCAATAAATGCTGGCCTCGCCAGCGACGCCCACATCCCGTGAACGAATAAAAAAAAAATGTAGACCTATAGAAAAATAACCCATCTACTGCAGTAAATAATGCATGAAATCTGACTGGCATTTAAAATTCTTGTACCAGTATCCAGTACTGATGAGAAGGCCATCAAACCAATCATGGCAACTGTTTAATCTTGTTGCTAACATTCAGTTTCTCCGAATACTTGTTTTAACTTGATGCTTGCAGACTTCACATAAATGTGATAACTGTTGTCATTTTGTAATGTTTGTAGAAAGTTGTGTTCTGGCAGCTCTAACAGTACATCTATACATGCAACTCCGACATAGCTGATTGGCGCTATATTACAGTGCATGTCCATGTGGCAAATAGCTCAGCATCTACTAAAAAGCTGCAGTGAGCAGGATAGTAACATGTACGAGTGTGTGATCAAATGGAATATGATGTCGAAGAAATGTTTCATTTTCAAGAATTTTATTGGAACTGGTTATTACATTTGGCTGTGTGGTGGAATTCTTAATTTACCCAAATAAAAGGCATAAATAAATGACTGTCGGGAATTTCTTAAGCTTCTTCCACTGTGTCGCCATATCATTGGAGGAAGTTCGGTGAAAACCCTGTTTATCATAATCACTCACCCTGTTTGTTTTCGTACATCATAAAGGTTTTGAGAGATAGAATATAATTGGTTATTATTGGTGATAGAATTACAAATATTTTGAGTCTACCAATAACAATTTACTAAATAAAAAATAACTTGCTTAAAAAGGTATTATTTACAAGTGGAGTAACAATCTTGCTACCGTAGCATGTATAAATATGGGAAGGTTGAGGGACCCTCCAGGTTTCTATTCACAAACAGCTGAATTCTGTTTCCCAGGTACCACGAGGTGCAGTGACAGACATTTTAGATATTATAATGTATCTGCTAGCTCTCCTTACTCAGAGACAGGTTGAAGGGAGGCAGGACTTGCTGGAGTTAGGCATGTGTTAAGTCTTGCATAATAGAAACGTCCTCTAAGTAACACTACCTGTAATACTTTCCTTTATGTTTTTCCTTTGCTCTTTTCTGTCACATTTTGGTGATTGGCTCAAAGTAAAACAGCAGCAAATCGGAATTGAGGAGGTAGGGAATGTATGCATCAAAAGTGGTTAGAAAACGATCAATGAGAAACTCCTAATGACCTATCGAAACAACCAATCCAGGAGAAAATACCAATAAAAGAAAGGAGAAGGCAAACCAATCAAATTGCTCTAAACACTACTAGAATTTGTTTTCGTCCATCAGCCTAAGCAAGGCTAAAATTACGCTTAATAAAAGCATTAAAAATTTCACAACACCGCGATTAAACCTATGGCCCATCCTTTGCCCTAAAGTTGCCAGATTCCATAATCTCTCAATGATAGCAGATTCAGGAAGCCCGTCAACAACCCCAGACCTCACCCCCATTTGCTCCTAGACCTTGAGATTCCTTTCAGTGCTGCTAGACTGCAAGATTTCTTTCCCAGTGCATCCAGAGCCCAGGAGAGCACTCAGATCCCAGGAAACCTGTCCAGTGTTGCCAAACCCAAGGACTTCCCTTCTCCCTTTACAACAATGCACCTTTAATGTAGGAAATCATCCAAAGGCACTTCTCAGAGAGTAATCAGACAACAATTGACATCAATCCAAAGAAGGAGATAGTAAGATATTAGGACAGCTGAGGTCAACGAGGTAGGTTTCAAGGATGGTCTTAAACAAGGGGAGAGTGGTGGACAATGAAAACCTTTACTATCAAAACTTTATCCACTCAGTACATGCACAATCCAAGACCATCACTCCTAACATATCCCAATCCCCCGCCAGTGCTCCAGTCCTTATCATCCTCCTCCTCCTAGTTCAGCCTCACCCTATGACTTTCTACTCCCAGTACTTCCAGACTCCAGTACTTCTTCCCAATGCTAGTAGACTCTGAGATTCTACCACCAGGGCTCCCAAATCCCAGGATCCCTTTTACTGGTGTAATAACATCCCAGGATCCTGACAGACTCTGATATCTCTCTTCAGTGCGCCAAGACTAAGCTGCACAGCAGGTAGTTTCCCACTCAACTCTCAATGCTACTAAGGCCACTATCCTCCTTCCCAGTGCTACCAGACTGGGATCCTCCTCTCTAGGTCTGACATGCTGTACGACTCCTGGCTCGAGCACCTCCCCTTTACTGCAAAATTTTGGGACACACCACGCCCAGTGCTGACCTCCCCTAGTGTTCTCAGACTCTGGGTTCTTTTTCCCCCATTGCTACCAAATCCTGAAACCCCCTCCACTACTACCAAGCTCCAGGAATCATTCATTAACTGAAACCCCAAAATACTCGCCCCAGTACTACCAAACCTCAAGTTCCCTCACTGCAGTGCTGCCATATGCCAGAATCACTTCCCAATTCTATCAAAGCCTTGCACCATCAAAATGGCTGCCAACCCCCAGAAGATCCCCTCCTACTAAACCTATGGCCCATCCTTCACCCCAAGATGCCAGATCACGCATTGTTCATTGAGCCAAAATAAAACAGCAGAAAACAGAACTAAAGAGGTAGATAACATACAAATCAAAAGTGTAGCGAGCAGCTAGAAAGCTACTAATGAGAAACTACTAATGAATTACAAAACCAACCTTTCTTGAATAACCAGCCAACAGAAAAACCCGCTAACAGAAAGGAAGAGGTGAACTACACTATGGTTAACCCCCTTTCTTCCAGGTCGCACTGCCTAGTCCTGGGTATCGGGCTCTCTTTCACCTGTTTGATGGTGGAATGACCCTCTCACCACACCAGGCATTGTGGTCCAACTCTTCCACTTATGACTGATAGCAACGGTGACTGCAAGGGAAAAATATCAATACCTTTCCCCCTGCAACAGATATCTCTATTTTCCTTCCTCCTTGCAACAAGGTCTTTTCCCTCGCTCCCTCCTGCTCAACAGGGTGTCCCTCTATTGCCCCTAGAACACAAATAGAACCTTTCTCATCCTCTTATTCCCCTTCCTCCTACAGTTTGCGTCAATGTAAAGTACAGCTACAACACTGGCATCTACCCGATAATGTGGAAAATTGCCCAGGTATGTCCTGTCCACAAAAAGCAGGACAAATCCAATCCGGCCAGTTACCGCCCCATCAGTCTACTGTCAATCATCAGCAAAGTGATGGACGGTGTCGTTGACAATGCTATCAAGCGGCACTTACCACTAACCTGCTCACTGATGCTCAGTTTGGGTTCCGCCAGGACCACTTGGCTCCAGACCTCATTACAGCCTTGGTCCAAACATGGACAAAAGAGCTGAATTCCAGAGGTGAGGTGAAAGTGACTGCCCTTGACATCAAGGCAGCATTTGACCGAGTGTGGCACCAAGGAGCACTAGTAAAATTGAAGTCAGTGGGAATCAGGGGGAAAACTCTCCATTGGCTGGAGTCGTACCTAGCACAAAGAAAGATGGTAGTGGTTGTTGGAGGCCAATCATCTCAACCCCAGGACATTGCTGCAGGAGTTCCTTAGGGCAGTGTCCTTGGCCCAACCATCTTCAGCTGCTTCATCAATGACCTTCCCTCCATCATAAGGTCAGCAATGGGGATGGTCGCTGACGATTGCACAGTGTTCAGTTCCATTCGCAACCCCTCAGATAATGAAGCAGTCTGTGCCCGCATGCAGCATGACTTGGACAACATCCAGACTTGGGCTGATAAGTGGCAAGTAACATACGTGCCAGACAAGTGCCAGGCATTACCGTCGCCGAATCCCCCACCATCAACATCCTGGGAGTCACCATTGACCAGAAACTTAACTGAACCAGCCACATAAATATTGTGGCTACAAGAGCAGGTCAGAGGCTGGGTATTCTGCAGTGAGTGACTCACTTCCTGACTCCCCAAAACCTTTCCACCATCTACAAGGCACAAGTCAGGAGTGTGATGGAATACTCTCCACTTGCCTGGATGAGTGCAGCTTCAACAACACTCAAGAAGCTCGACACCATCCAGGACAAAGCAGCCCGCTTGATTGGCACCCCATCCACCACCCTAAACATTCACTCCCTTCACCACCGGCACACCGTGGCTGCATTGTGTACCATCCACATGATGCACTGCAGCAACTCGTCAAGACTTCTTCGACAGCACCTCCCAAACCCGTAACCTCTACCAACTAGAAGGACAAGGGCAGCAGCCACATGGGAACAACACCACCTGCACGTTCCCCTCCAAGTCACACACCATCCCGACTTGGAAATATATCGCCGTTCCTTCATCGTCACTGGGTCAAAATCCTGGAACTCCCTACTTAACAGCACTGTGGGAGAATCTTCACCACACGGATTGCAGCGGTTCAAGAAGTCGGCTCACCACCACCTTCTCAAGGGCAATTAGGGATGGGCAATAAATGCTGGCGTTGCCAGCGACGCCCTCATTCCATGAGCGAGTTAAAAAAAAAGCTGTGGCTCAGTGGTACCAATCTCGCCTCTGCGTTAGAAGGTTGTGGGTTCATAGTCCCATTCCAGAGACTCGAGCACAAAATCTAGGCTGACACTCCCAGTGCTGCACTGTCAGAGGTGCCGTCTTTCAGATGAGACATTCAACTGAGGCCCCATCTGCTCTCTCAGGTGAATGTAAAAGCTCCCCTAGCACTATTTCAAAGAAGAGCAGGGGAGTTCTTCCTGGTGTTCTGGCCAATATTTATCCCTCAACATCACTAAAACAGATTATCTCATTGCTGTTTGTGGGACCTTGCTGTGTGCAAATTGGCTGCCCTGCTTTTTACATTACAACAGTGACTACACCTCAAAAGCCCTTTATCGGCTGTCCTGAGGTTGTGAAAAGCACTATATAAATGCAAGTCTTTATTTCTTTATATCAGCTTCATCATTGTTTAATTTGGGTGCAATGTTACCTGAAACACACGTGGGAAAGAGACTAGAGATCGTGTCAGATACCTTAAGCTTCACTCCTACCAGGGAACTTTTTAATACTTAACTTTTAATGTCCATAGAGAGTTAAAGGTCCTGCATTGGTGAAATGGGACCGCCTGAACTATGTGGGGTAATTTTCTAATGACGTGCTACAGACACAGAGCCTTTCCCACTGCAGTGCACATTTAAAATTCAGGCATGAATGGTGCAAGATTTTCTGAATGTTTAAATTAATGGGCAGAAGATCTTATGTAATGTGACCCTGAATTTCCAATACAAGTTGCCAGTGAGCAACGGTCCCCGTCAGGAGAATGAAATTGGATGATTATTCCAATGGGGCTATCATTTTTGTCTTTTTGTTTTACGAATTCCTACTGTCATTATGTGTGGTCCATTTCTGAAGACAAACAGCACAACAAAGGAGTCTGCTCCCATCACCTGTGTTCGCTGAAGGAACTCTTGCTCCAGTCGGTTAAGAGTGATAAAGAGAGAGGTGGAGGGGAGGATAAAAGGGACATACATGCAAGCGAATACACTCTCTGTCTGTCTGGTGTCTGACAGATTAGGATGTATATTTCAAACTCTTTCGTTCAGCTTTTAAAAAGAAAGAATGTTTCTCCTTTTTATTCATTCCTTGCACCCTTTTTACAGAGCTTTCTATTTAGATGTAGATTGTACATTTCAATGGGCTCGCTAATTTTATTCCTGATCCTGAGGTCATAATGTTTCCACTCACTGACGATGTTTTTCTTCCTGTGTTGGGAGCTTTGCTTTCCAGTAGCACTATCTCAGACTTCCCCATAGCATGATATTGCAGAAAATAATATTATTTCAGACAGATTAATGGGCATTGCAAGTATTAATCTTTTTTTTGAAGATTAGAGGGATATCTCCCAACAAAAAGAACAGAAGTATCTACCCAGAACAGAGTTGAATGCTGGTTTAAAATTATATTTTCTGTACTGTTCGTTTAAACCAGAATGCCCCATGTTTACGCATGAACACAAAAGCGACAACAGTAACTGAACATTGTTTATCAGTCTGGTAAGTCTGTATTAAGCATCAGCTGCCAAACTTTGTACACCATTGGTGTTGCCTATGGAATTATGGAAACCTTATATGCAGTAGTTCAAATAGATAGAACAACCAACAGTTAACTATCAGGCTGTTGAAGCATACATTAGGTAATGGGTAGCCCAATAGAAGTCCAACATCAATTTTGCGAGACATGTATCCTTGCTATTGTGTGTGTGGAAATAGGTTTGAATAAAATTAAAGAGAGATCATTCCTTATGCAGGTTTCAATGTTAACTTGCTAACATGTTAACTCTTAACATCTCAGCCAGGAGTTCATCAACTGCAATTTTTAAAAAAATCATTCTCGGGATGTGGACGTTGCTGCCAAGGCCAGCATTTATTGGCCATCCTTAGTTTAGGGTTACCAACCCTCCAGGATTGCCCTGGGGTCTCCAGGAATTAAAGATTAATCTCCAGGACACTGCCACGAGCAAAAACCCAGGAAAAAAATCATAGGGGCATTTAAAAATATTGTGCGTGATTTTTTTTGAACATTTATTAATTATAAAAATATTGGAGACGGGATAAAAAGGGCAGTCAGGTAATTAAGAGCCTGTTTACTTTCCAATTGGCATGGGAAGCTGGTATGCTGCAAGGACAGACGTGCCGGGCGACCAATGACAGGAGGTCGTGTGATGAAACCTTCAGGAATATGTCCAACCCTAGTTGCCCAGGTATGATACAACTGACTTTAGAGGGCAGTTAAGAGTCAACCACAGTGATAGGATAGGATAGACTGAGAAAGGACAGCAGGTTTCCTTACCTAAAGGACATTAGTGAACCAGTTGGGTTTTTATGGTCACTTTTACTGGTACCAGCTTTTTATTTCCCGAATTCAAATTCTCAGATTGTCATGGTGAGATTTAAACTCACATTCTCTGGATTACTAGTCCCAGTAACATAACCACTACGCTACCATACCCTTAGATGACAGCACTACTTCCATAATTACACTTCCTTGCGAGGTACATGTGTAATTACATAATATGGTCTTAAACTCTACACTCACTAGTATTGCCCTTGGCTGTATCCTATTTTTAGCCAATGTTGCCGAATGTAGAAAACCATGTAATGTTAGTTGTTTAGGTACTTCTGTTCTTGAATACATAAACCATGGTGGAAAGATTTACAAATCGTCTATCTTTGGGCAGGATTTTAACTGTGAAAAACGGGTTGGTTGGGGGGGGGCATTGAAAATTGCAACAATTTCAGACCCGCCCCCAACCCGCCTCCAACCTGAGGCAGGACGAGGGGCTCCCACGAGGCGGGTTGGTCACTAAAACCTTTCAAGGAGGCTGCGGGCCTCCATTTTGAAAGGTTTTGTGATTTTAGCCTCTGGGAGCCGGGGTTCCCTGGTCTTCTCCTTCACGCCACGTGAGAGGAGATGAGATGGCACGATACAGCAGGTAAGTGCCTTACTGGCACAGCTTGTAGGCCCGGAGGAGCAGGAGTGCTTCCCCCAGGCCCAACAAGCCTACTTACAGCGACCCCCACAACAATCACGACCCCTCCCCAATGATCGCGGCCCCCCCCCGCCAATGATCGCGACCCAACCCCCCATGATCGCGGACCCTCCCCAATGATTGCAGACCCCCCTCAACGATCGCAGATCCCCCTCAACGATCGCAGACCCCCGCGACGACCCCCAATCCCGACCCCTCCCTCAGTGACTGACACCCGATTGCTGCCCCATGATCCCTGACTTCCCCCCCCAATGACTGACTCCCCCCCCCCGATGCCCCATGTCCCCCCGATGCCCCATGCCCACCGATGACCCCATACCCATCCATGCCCCCCATTCCTCTCCCCCCATCCATACAATCTAAGACTTATCTAAAGACTTACTTTTTCACGTCCTCTTACTCTGCTCCTGTCTGACTGAGACAAGCCTATCAATCACGCCGGCCTGTCGGACAGCAAACTGACAAAAAAAAATAAAAGACGCCCTAACGTCAAAATCGTAAGGACGTCCAGGAAACCCGTACTTTTAAGTTTCCCGTCGCGATTCGACCCTGCCCCCTTCCCGGCTTCTGGTCAAAATCCAGGCCTTTATCTGTAGCTTACAAAAAAAAATCAAATGCAAGCTGAACATTTCTTGGCAAATCTAATACATTCATCAAGATTCAACTGTATTGGCTCCTCTAGTAGTCCATCTTTTTGGCATGTTTCATATGTCTCTCTCTCTTTCTTTATACACACACATAGTGGAAACCTTTTAAAGACAAATACAAGAATTGTGATTACACATCCTGCAGAACTTAACGTTATGCTCTGCTCTCCTCTGCCAATTTTAGCCTTTTCTACTTCTGAGACCAGCAACAGCAAAAGAAAAAAGAACAAACAAAAGTCGAACAGGGTGAAAAGGCAGGATCAGTAATAAAAAGTAATATAATGAGAAGTAAAGCTGAGTTCATAAGAAATATTTATCATATGAGGTGAAATCAAAGCTGGCAAAATAACATGGAAAGAACTGGAGCATTGTCAGGGACAGCATTAAAACGTTGAGTTACTGCTGTTACTCTCTAATGAAAACACAATCCCCAACAGTGACAGAAAAACTGCCACATATTCTAATTAACAATGTGTACTAACAAAAGTAATGTCTCTCAGTCATTATAAAGAAAAAGATATGCATCAAGAGAATAATGGAAATCCAGGAGTGAATAAGTCTCATTCAGCAGCTCAAAAGATAGGAATTGTTAATGAAGTTTGAGGATTTTATACCCATTATCTCAATCCCTGATGAAATTACTGTTTTCCAATCATTGCCTTGTATCTATCACTTTTAAATAGCTTTTATATGAAGTTCACAATGCCAACCTTATTAAACAGTCAGATGCTTCCTTTACCTCAGGAATACTTACTAACTTTTGTTCAAGGGCCACAATCCCCAACAGTGATGTGCTTGAGGGCTGATCTCGCAGATCCAGCATTAGACAGCACTATGTGCTTATTTTCATAAATAGCATATGTACTAATAATTAAATGTGCTTCATCTGTCGGGTATCCCCAGAGGGTGGAAAAGTGCCCATAGGGCACAAAACATGCTAATTGGCACAAATTTCACTTTCACTAAAAAACAACCAATTAACTAAAAAACACTCATTTCACAATCTCTCCAACAAATTCAGTTCACAAAAAATCCCATCTTTGAAATGTTTTAAATCCCTTTCAGCATCCATGTTGATTCCCCACTCACACCATTTATATACCCCGAAAATTAAATTTCTGACCTAATCAACTCATAAACAATTCAAAATTTCTGAACAATATCACAGTTTGCTCACCAACTTATCCATTCCTTTGCCTAATACCTGTAATGACTTTCCCCATAACAGGTCTGCTCCTGTGTTAGCAGGCTCAGGTGTCAGCCATGGCTCAGTGGATTGCACTCTCACCTCTTAGTCAGAAAGTTATAGGTTCAAGTCCAACTCCAGAGATGTGAGCACAAAATTTAGGTTGACACTTCGATGTGGTGTGAGAGAGTACTGCACTATAGGAGGTGCCGTCTTTTGGATGAGATATTAAACCAAGGCCCTGCCTGCCCTCTCAGGTGGATGTAAAAAATGTAAATGGCACTATATCACCTCCCCTTGACATTCAGTGGCATTACCATCACCGAATCCCCCACCATCAACATTCTGGGGGTCACCATTGACCAGAAACTTAACTGGACCAGCCACATAAATACTGTGCCTGCAAGAGCAAGTCAGAGACTGGGTATTTTGCGGTGAGTGACTCACCTCCTGACTCCCCAAAGCCTTTCTTTTTTTTTATTCGTTCATGGGATGTGGGCATCACTGGCAAGGCCAGCATTTATTGTCCATCCCTAATTGCCCTTGAGAAGGCGATGGTGAGCCACCTTCTTGAATCTTTGCAGTCCGTGTGGTGACGGTTCTCCCACAGTGCTGTTAGGAAGGGAGTTCCAGGATTTTGACCCAGCGACAGTGAAGGAACGGCGATATATTTCCAAGTCAGGATGGTGTGTGACTTGGAGGGGAACGTGCAGGTGGTGTTATTCCCATGTGCCTGCTGCTGTTGTCCTTCTAGTTGGTAGAGGTCGCAGGTGTGGGAGGTGCTGTCGAAGAAGCCTTGGTGAGTTGCTGCAGTGCATCCTGTAGATGGTACACACTGCAGCCACTGTGCGCCGGTGGTGAAGGGAGTGAATGTTTAGGGTGGTGGATGGGGTGCCAATCAAGCGGGCTGCTTTGTCCTGGATGGTGTCGAGCTTCTTGAGTGTTGTTGGAGCTGCACTCATCCAGGCAAGTGGAGAGTATTCCATCACACTCCTGACTTGTGCCTTGTAGATGGTGGAAAGGCTTTGGGGAGTCAGGAGGTGAGTCACTCGCCGCAGAATACCCAGTCTCTGACCTGCTCTTGTAGCCACAGTATTTATATGGCTGGTCCAGTTAAGTTTCTGGTCAATGGTGACCCCCAGGATGTTGATGGTGGGGGATTCGGCGATGGTAATGCCGTTGAATGTCAAGGGGAGGTGGTTAGACTCTCTCTTGTTGGAGATGGTCATTGCCTGGCACTTGTCTGGCGCGAATGTTATTTGCCACTTATGAGCCCAAGCCTGGATGTTGTACAGGTCTTGCTGCATGCGGGCTCTGACTGCTTCATTATTTGAGGGGTTGTGAATAGAACTGAACACTGTGCATTTCTGACCTTATGATGGAGGGAAGGTCATTGATGAAGCAGCTGAAGATGGTTTGGCCTAGGACACTGCCCTGAGGAACACCTGCAGCAATGGCCTGGGGCCCGAGATGATTGGCCTCCAACAACCACTGCCATCTTCCTTTGTGGTCGGTATGACTCCAGCCACTGCAGAGTTTTCACACTGATTCCCATTGACTTCAATTTTACTAGGGCTCCTTGGTGCCACACTCGGTCAAATGCTCCCTTGATATCAAGGGCAGTCACTCTCACCTCACCTCTGGAATTCAGCTCTTTTGTCCATGTTTGGACCAAGGCTGTAATGAGGTCTGGAGCCGAGTGGTCCTGGCGGAACCCAAACTGAGCATCGGTGAGCAGGTTATTGGTGAGTACGTGCTGCTTGATAGCACTGTCGACGACACCTTCCATCACTTTGCTGATGATTGAGAGTAGACTGATGGGGCGGTAATTGGCCGGATTGGATTTGTCCTGCTTTTTGTGGACAGGACATACCTGGGCAATTTTCCACATTGTCGAGTAGATGCCAGTGTTGTAGCATCTACAAGTTTCCACCATCTACAAGGCACAAGTCAGGAGTGTGATGGAATACTCTCCACTTGCCTGGATGAGTGCAGCTCCAACAATACTCAAGAGGCTCGACATCATCCAGGACAAAGCAACTCACATGATTGGCACCCCAACCACCACCTTAAACATTCACACCCTTCACCACCAGCGCACCGTGGCTGCAGTGTGTACCATCTACAGGATGCACTGCAGCAATTCGCCAAGGCTTCTTCGACAGCACCTCCCAAATCCGCGACCTCTACCATCTAGAAGGACAAGGGCAGCAGGCACATGCACCACCTGCACGTTCCCCTCCAAGTCACACACCAATCCGACTTGGAAATATATCGCCATTCCTTCATCGTCGCTGGGTCAAAATCCTGGAACTTCCTTCCTATCAGCACTGTGGGAGAACCTTCACCACACGGACTGCATCGGTTCAAGAGGGCGGCTCACCACCATCTTCTCAAGCGCAATTAGGGATAGGCAATAGATGCCGGCCTTGCCAGCGATGCCCACATCCCATGAACGAATAAAAAAAATATGAAAGAAGAGTAGGGGAGTTCTCCCTGTCGTCCAGGCCACCATTAATCAGTCAACCAACATCACTAAAACAAATTATCTGGTCATTATGACATTGTTTGAGGGAAATTGGTGCAAATTGGCTGCCATGTTGCCTTGCAAAACCACAGTGACTTTACTTCAAAAGTACTTTATTGGCTGTAAAGCGCTTTGGGAGGTCGTGAAAGGGGCAATATAAATGCAAGTCTTTCTTTTTTTGTTTTCTCCCTTGTTCCAAAAATTTAGATCCTTCATCTGGGATTAGGGTCCTGATACTTCTGAGGTTTCTGTGCCTGCACAACGTATGTGTCCCTTTAATCTTCTTCTTTCCTCCCATGCACATGTTCAGGCCGTTGTATGCACTTTGTTTCTGGCTGCAGGCACACTGGCCTCAATTTTTACAGGAGAGGGGCGGGAAGGGTTTGCATGAGCCCAGTAGTGGGCAGTGCACCCGGGCAGGTCGGGGACACGGAGGCCTGGAGAGGCTGGGGACATCGAGACCAGACAGGTCGGGGAGATGGAGGGCCAGAGAGTTCGGGGACATGGAGGCCCGGACAGGCCGGGTCATAGAGGCCCGGACAGGTTGGGGAGATGGAGGCCCGGACAGGGAGATGGAGGGCCAGGGAGTTCGGGGACGTGGAGTTCCAGAGAGTTCGGGGACGTGGAGGCCCAGCCGATCTCAACAGCAGGGCCTCAATTAAATAGAACTTTCCAGAGTCCCGCCTGACACCTGACCAGATTCGTCACCTGGCCGGGATCGTGAATTTGGCCGCTGGAAGCCGCAGCCGGGGAATGGCCACCGGCAGTCAGTGGGAGAACGGGATCCCGAGCAATCACGGTGTACTATCGGGGAGGGCTGGGGATTCCCCCGCGATCGGAGGGAGGCTGGTGCTTGGGAGGCCCAAGCATTCCTTGCGGGACCTGGGGGGTGCACTCCTGCTTCTCCTGGCCCACTAGGAGTTCAAAGAGAAGAACATTTTTGAAACGTGCCTTGGTCTCTTCTGGCCAGTCGGTCCCTCCCGCCATGGTTCTGCTGTCAGGCAGCGGAAAGTGGGGGACTCCCCATGGCTTGACGTTAATATTATGTTGTGGTGCCACGACTTCTGAATCTTAATTCGGCCTCGCCTGCTTTTAGCGGGAGTCTTGTCCAGGGCCTGAATCGCTGGCGTTAATATTATGCTGGCTCAGAACGCGCGGGGCTGGAGGCGTGTTTTTGATTTTCAAGATTTTAACCCCTCGCGTGACCCTTTCCTGCCCATTGAGGGGTGTGGGGGGACTTAAAATCGAGGCATCTCTCATCCCTATCCACCTTGCACTCAGTGTCTCTGCCCCAGCACACCCATACCACGCCCTCTCTCCCCACGCGGGTACAACTGTTCAAACTCTGTACATGCACTCTGCTCCTGTTTAGCCACCATTTCTGCTCTGAGTCACAGTCATTGGGCTCAATTTTAAAACAGAGCTGGGAAGGGGGCGGGGGGCTCAAATTGAGAACGTTAATCCCATTAGTACGCGTTTCCCGGATATCCTTACGATTTTGATGTAAGGACATCTTTTATTTTTTTTGTCGGTTTCCAGTCCGACTGACTGGCCTGATTGACAGGCTAGTCTCAGTCGGATGGGAGACCAGCTAGGCAGAGGACGTCTGCAGGTAAGTCTGTCGGTAAGTCTTTATTGGTATGGATGTGGTGGGGGTGGCATGGGTTGGCACAGGTGGGCATGAGTTGGCATGGGCGGGCATAGGTTGGAACAGGGGTCGTGAGTCATGGGGGATGGGATGGGGGTCAGTCATGAGAGAGGGGAGTTGGGATCGGGGGTCATCGCAGGGGGTCTGCGATCGGTGAGAGGGAGGGTCGGAGGATCGGAGTGGGGGGAGGATCGGGATCGAAATCGGAAGGGGAGGTTCAGGGTTGGGGGTCGGGGTCAGGGTCAGGAGGTCCGCGATCGGGGGTTGGGGGTCCACTTTCGGGGGTCAGGGGGTCCGCGATCGGTGGGGGGTTTCCACGATCGTTGGTGGGGGGGTCGGTGCAGGTAGGCTTGTTGAGCCTGGGGGAAGCACTCCTGCTCCTCCGGGCACACAAGCTCCTTTCACGAGGCTTAAGGCCCGGGAATCCCGGCCCCCTGGGGTTGAAATCAGGAATTGGAGAAAAATGGAGGCCCGAAGCCTCCTTGAAAGGTTTTAAGGCCCTACCCGCCTCCTGGGAGTGGGTTGGTCGCCTGCCCCTCTTCCTGCCCTGGTGAAAAGCGGAAATGGGCAGGTTGGAGGTGGGTTGGGTGTGGGTCTGAAATGGTGGCAATTTTCAATGCCCCCCCTCACCCCGCCCCCAACCCACCCGTTTTTTACTTTGAAAATTGAGCCCATTGTCTCTGCAGCTAGTTATGGCAGCTCTCAGCGTGAATGTGGCTGCTGTTCTGCTGTCAGATTGGAAATGCCCACTGTCCCTGCTCCTGGCAGTTTAAGCATGCGCTGCCTTCCCCCTCCCCCCCCCCGCCGAAAGAGTCCCAAACCCCACCCATCCTCTCAGATCTCACAAATCCCGTAGCGCTGTGATATGGCTTTGTGGATTTAGGTCCCCCATCTACCCTCATAGATAGAGAAGGTGTGTATAAACGGGCGACTACGGGAGGAAAAATAGGGGAGAAAATATATACATACATAAATAATTAATGTTTGTGATAAAATTGCTGCAATTGTGTTGACTAATAGTTGATTCTACATATAAATAGAAGCATGAACTTGATCTGAATCGATTCAAACCAGACCCTTGTAACCTCTGACATGCACTGTCGTATTCAGGGGCTACACTGTCTAAGACATTTCATGATGTGGAGATGCCGGTGATGGACTGGGGTTGACAATTGTGAACAATTTTACAACACCAAGTTATAGTCCAGCAATTTTATTTTAAATTCACAAGCTTTCGGAGGCATTTCAGACATTTATGAAAAGTTTATAGAATTGAGAGACTGAGCAACCATTGACTGAGGGGTGCTTCTTTTAATATAATGGCACTACCTTACTGGAGTAAAAATATTGAAATTCTAACCTTTATTATACTCCCATATTCCTCACTGGCACAGGTATATTTGCAGCTGGCCAGAACATGAGTTTGATTGTGTTCCAAAACTAAAAAAACAGCATGTAGCAATTATTAAGCATAAGACGACTAGTTTGCTTATGTTGTGACTTTTTCATTGCACTGGTCAAAAGAAAATAATCTGTTAAATATGTGCTATATCTTACTGAAATTGAGATGTTGAATTAATCCTTTTGCTTGTACATTTAGAATTACATCACTGTGTTACTCATGATAATTTTATGAAATCATATTTTTTCCCAATAGAGTACATTTTTTTTAAGGTGCTCTGGTTTGTGTACATGTGGTGCAATAAAACCATAGTCAATTCTCCTGTTATATGGTTATAGTGCACCTTTAATTAACATGCTAAGCATGTACATAAATGGTCAATAAGGACAGCATTCTTGCACAATTTCCATGGTAACTGTTATTTCTTGTGTCCTTTTAAATAAGAATGCACCCTACAGATTACACATGCAAAGTCTCACTGCAGGTCCGACGACTGTCTATATCAGTCTTCATGAAGCAATTTTAGTTTGCCATGGAATATCTTATCTTTAATTGGATTGCATTTTAAGCAATAGCGTTGAGAGCAAAACGATAAAGTTTGTACAGCAGTGATTTTCTGCCACTAGATGTGACTAGTGGCCATGTAAATACACAACCGTAGAGTATATTGAAACAAAATAGTTACTGTTACCTTAAATAAAACAGTGAATCAGTATTTAAAGAACTCTGGCCTAGAAATTCAATCACAGCCACTCTGTTCTCGCGCAGAGCTATAGGAGTGCTGAGGCGCAGTCCCAGGAGAGTGGCCTTGACTCCATGGGAGAGGCACCTACTGTCCTCTCTCAGGACGGCCGCCTACCTGCTCCCCACCACCCACTCTGCCATTGCCCTTTTAGTACTACACAGCCAGCTGGGCCAGAACGCCCCGGCCCAGGCCGAGCTGCTTCAATCTGTAGCCGGACCCTCAAGGCCCAGAGCTGCTCTAAGTCGCCCACCACGGCCATCTGAAGTGTTCTCAATGGAAGCTCAGCAGCTTCCCACCTTCTAAGCTGTAGCCACTGGGGATACACTAAATAGGAGCACTAGGAGAGGGAAACAAGCACACAAGATAGGCACTAAGGGCTTGCACAAGGGTGATTCATAATTATTTCTGTTAAATATTAGAGATTGAATTGTGTTGTTTGATGAACTTGTTTCTTGTTCTGCACTTGGTGGTGTTTATATTTGTGGTGAAGTGAGGGCAAGACCTATAAGACCAGACTGAAGGAAGACAATCGGATGGTGGCAGTAAGGACAGCAGTAAGGATTGTGGGACAGTTGGTGTAGTAAACAGTGAAGAGGATAGCAAAAGACTCCAGGAGGACACAGACAGATTGGTGAAATGGGCAGACACATGGCAGATGAAAATTAATACAGAGAAGTGTGAAGTGATGCATTTTGGTAGGAAGAATGGGGAGAGGCAATATAAACTAAATGGTATAATTTTAAAAGAAGTGCAGGAACAGAGAGACCTGGGGGTGCACATACGCAAATCTTTGAAGGTGGCAGGACAAGTTGACAAGGCTGTTATAAAGGCATACGGAATCCTGGGCTTTATTAATAGGGGCATAGAGTACAAAAGCAAGGAAGTTATGCTAAACCTTTATAAAACACTGGTTAGGCCCCAGCTGGAGTATTGTGTTCAATTCTGGGCACCACACTTTAGGAAGGATTTCAAGTCCTTAATGAGGGTGCAGAAGATATTTACTAGAATGATACCAGGGATGAAAGACTTCAGTTACATGGAGAGACTGGAGAAACTGGGTTGTTCTCCTTAGAGCAGAGAAGGTTAAGGGGAGATTTGATAGAGGTGTTCAAAGTCATAAAGGGTTTTGATAGGTTAAATAAGGAGAAACTGTTTTCAGTGGTAGAAGGGTCGGTAACTAGTGGATACAGATTTAAGGTAATTGGCAAAAGAACCGGAGGTGACATGAGGAAAAAAAAATTATGCAACGAGTTCTTATGACTTGGAATGCACTGCCTTAAAGGGTGGTGGAAGCAGATTCAATAATAACTTTCAAAAGGGAACTGTATAAATACTTGAAGGGGAAAAATTTGCAGGGCCATGGGGTAAGAACAGGGGAGTGGGACTAATTGGATAGCTCTTTCAAAGAGCCGGCACAGGCACGATGGGCCAAATGGTTGTACTGTATCATTCAATGATTCTATGATTGGGGATGGGAGGGATGGATTAGGTGAAGCTCTCTCTGAGAGATCTGGCAGCTGGGGGCACTTCTGTCAATGCCTCTCCTGCTCTTCCTCCTCTTCATGCTCCTCCTCCTGCCCCTGTTGCACTTCTTGCTGCCCAGGTGGTGGTAAGGGCCGGTCCATTATGATGACAATGTTATCGAGCATGTAGCAGATGTCCACAAATCTGGATACTCACTCAGGGATGTACTGCAAAGCTGTCTAGGCAGCAGAAGCATTGCATGAGTACACTGATTGTTTGTTTCTGGTAGTGGCATGGCTCTCATTGTGCGCCTGCTCTGCAGCTGCGTGCGGGTTCCTGACAGGAGTCATGAGTCGTGTCTGGAGGGGATAGGCCCTATTACCCAGTAGCCAGCCTGTAACCTGACGGCCTGGTTGGAATAAAAGCAGCACAGAGGACTGGCGCAGGATGAAAGAATCGCAAACCAGCTGTACCTTAAGGGTGTGGAATCCCTTTTGATTGATGAAGATTCCAGGCTAGTGATGGGGAGCATGCAAGACAATGTGGTGGTCTATGGCACCTTGCACCCTGGGGAAGCCTGCTATGTGGGCAAGCCTAGTTCTCTCTCGTCCTTCTCTCTGTCCGTGAGGAACGAGATGTTGGCGTTCCTCCTGATGTATAGAATCATAGAATCATAGAATCATAGAAGTTACAACATGGAAACAGGCCCTTCAGCCCAACATGTCCATGTCGCCCAGTTTATACCACTAAGCTAGTCCCAATTTCCTGCACTTGGCCCATATCCCTCTATACCCATCTTACCCATGTAACTGTCCAAATGCTTTTTAAAAGACAAAATTGTACCCGCCTCTACTACTGCCTCTGGCAGCTCGTTCCAGACACTCACCACCCTTTGAGTGAAATAATTGCCCCTCTGGACCCTTTTGTATCTCTCCCCTCTCACCTTAAATCTATGCCCCCTCGTTATAGACTCCCGTACCTTTGGGAAAAGATTTTGACTATCTACCTTATCTATGCCCCTCATTATTTTATAGACTTCTATAAGATCACCCCTTAACCTCCTACTCTCCAGGGAAAAAAGTCCCAGTCTGTCTAACCTCTCCCTATAAGTCAAACCATCAAGTCCCGGTAGCATCCTAGTAAATCTTTTCTGCACTCTTTCTAGTTTAATAATATCCTTTCTATAATAGGGTGACCAGAACTGTACACAGTACTCCAAGTGTGGCCTTACCAATGCCCTGTACAACTTCAAGAGGACATCCCAACTCCTGCATTCAATGTTCTGACCAATGAAACCAAGCATGCCGAATGTAGAGAGCCTTGGTGACGTCCTTGATAGAGGTGAACAGCAAACTGAGATGTCACTGATGTCACCTGCTGCAGCCCGAAAGGAGTCCGTAGCGTGAAAGTTAAGGGCCACGGTGACCTTGACAGTCACAGGCAGTGCTGTTCCTGCCCTGATGCGAGGCTCGAGTTGTGGCTGTAGCAGGTGAGACAGCTCAGTGACAGCCTCGTTGGTGAAGTGAAGGCGCCTCAATGAAGTTCATGTGGAAGTGCTCCCTGAACACCCGCTGTGGGTATGACCTGTGCAGTGACCTCCTCCTCCTCCCTCTTGTCGCAGCTTCTCCTGCTCTCTGTTGTCTTCCTTGCATCTCCCCCTCGTCCTCCAGCCCCAAAGGCAACCCTTTGAGACCGCCCATGACTGCAGTCAAACTGTTTACATGGCAGCCAAAAACAGTACAACACCAGCAAAATCTTCTTCTCATCATTCCAGGGTCAGAAAATAGGCCAAAAAATGCCCAGAACCCAGCCAGCAACTAACCTTTATATAGCGCTTGTGAAGAGTCCTTCCTGCCTGTTAACGCCATGAGTTGCTGAGAAAGTTTAGCACGTGGAGAGTCAGGCACTGGGGGGTACCAATGTCAGAAAAGTTTCCCCCAACAAGTGGAGGAGCCTTATTTACTTAAGTTATTCATTGCTGTAAATAGTTCCGGTGTGCGCTCTGGATACCTACACAGAAGCCCGATCCAATATGGTTAACAACACATTTCCGGCTCGAAATGAGTGCGCACTTCCTGCCTGCCATGTTATAAGAACATAAGAAATAGGAGCAGGAGTAGGCCAATCGGCCCTTCGAGCCTGCTCCGCCATTTAATAAGATCATGGCTGATCTGATCCTAACCTGGAGGCTTATGTGCCCATTTAGTGCTGGAAAACGGGTGCACCGCCTTCATATTTCCAGGCATTTATCGCCACTTACATAGGAGGTTTCTCACAGTTAATCAACAGTCATTAAAATATTGTTGCAGATTGAGAAGGAGGATGGTGAAGTATTTTTAAAGAACTAAAGATTGAAGTGGTGTTTAAAAATATTGACCATCTCAATGATATAACTGGAAAAGAATAATCGAATCAAACCATAATGTTGTTAACTTCCTCCATATTCCCCAAAATCTCCTGCCCATCTCTCTCTCTCTCTCTCTCTCCCTCATAGATATGTTTGTGTGTATGTGGATCTGCAGTGGATTTCTCATAGTGAGTCAGGGGATCAGTAGGGTGTACAAAATACAAATAGAAAGTCTGAGTGACAGTCAGAACGTAGCTCGGGAAAACCTGCCAATAGAAATGACCAGTCAGCTCAGCACACAATGAATTTCCTAAGATTACATTTCTTGATGCAATTTCTTTTTATTTAAACTCAGGTGATTGATTGAAGCATCTCTAGTTTTGTGATCTGATTGGTCAAAAGCATTCTACATTACATCAATCAGAGACACATTCACTCAGACCTGACTTTCAATAATACATAGCCCTCAATTTTAATTCCCAACGGGCGGGAGAGGATTGGAGAGAGTGGTTAAAATATCAGGATTTGGTAACCTGACCCCAACCCGACCCCATTCCTGCTCCTTCAAATTTTAAAGTGCAGAAATCAGGCCATGGACGAGGCTCTAGCAAAAGGCAGGCAGGGACCTAATTAACATGCCAAAGTTGCGGACTGATGATATAATCGGGGCCGCAACTTAAATTTAACAGTAAGTGAGGGGAAGGCCTGACCTGTGCCATTCTCAGCAGCAGATCCGAGGTGGGAGCAGCCAGCTCCACAAGGTGTGGTTCTTTCAGCACTCCTTGTGGACCAGGAGAACCAGGAGTGCTCCCCCCAAGCTCCTCACTGAATGTTATTGGACATTAATGGCCAAACAGCACTAAAACTGACTAAGAACAGAACAGTGTATATTATGAACAGCAAAACGTACCTTGAGTAATTTCAAGGTCACAACCTAATTTTTTGGTTCAGATAGAGGCAATGAACGATTCAGGTTTCATTCTCGTGGTTCATTCTAAGGTTAGTGAACTGCCAAGCTTACACAACCAGCTATGTTATTCTCTGAATACACATGATTAAAGTGGTGAATTTTCCAGTAATCCACTGAATAATAAAAACACAGCTTGGTAATACTGCCTATCCTATGTAACAAATCTAATACTTCAGGTTCTGCATCATAAAATCAATACACCTTTGGGGCTCGATTTTACCAGCGGGTTCCCGGCGGGGGGGGGGGGTCGAAAATCGCGATATCCAGGGGCGTCACCGGATCGCGCCTCGATCCCGCCCACTTCCGGGTTCCACGCTGACGTGCGGGGCTGCATGCGCAGGCCCCGCTGGTGGGAATCCCGCAGGCAGTTAAAGCCAGCGGGATGCCACGTGAGTGTATTTACCTTGCTTGTTGAGGTCATTAAATGACCTGATTCAGCTGTCTTAATAGGAAGTGTGGGATTTTACCTTCAACTGAGACTGTTTCACACACCGGGGGAAACAGTTTCACTCCAACCGGACGTGTTGCAGCCAGCAGCCTGTGGCAGCTGCCAAGGTGCACTCCACGGGGGAGAGCCCTCACCCACGCAGGAGGCCACCGCGTCACATAGGGCAACCCCTGCCCTCCACCACCCCCCTCCAAGCCAGAGGAAACACTGACGTGAAACCGCAGCCCCAGTGCGAGGAAACACCTACCTACCCTGCACAACCCCTCAGACCAACACCTGCCAGATGGGTGCTGCGTTGACATCCTCAGAGGACAAACAGCATGACCAGCCCCAGCAGCCTCGCAGTCCACGCCGTCCGCCTCAGCGACGTGGAGCCCCCCAACACGGTGCTGTGGCACACCCACCTGCACAGCAGGAGGGAGGGCAACCGCAGAGAGAGATGCGTCGCAGGAGGCACTACCCTCCGCACAGGGTCTACAGACCGAGGCTCAGCTTCATGGACCTCTCCGAGGAGCAGTGCATATGGCGGCTCAGAGTCAATCGCCAGGTAGTCGCCGACATCTGCAGCCTCCTTAACGACGAGCTGCTCCCGGATGGACCAAGCAGCATCTTCTTACCTGTCGCCGTCAAAGTCACCACTGCCCTCAACTTCTTCGCATCCGGATCCTTCCAGGGTGCCACCGGGGACATCACCGGGGTCTGTCAGTCGTCTGCACACAAGTGCATAAGGCAGGTCACCGATGGGTTGTTCCACAGGGCCTCGCACTACATCAACTTCGCCATGGACGAGCGCAGCCAGATGGAGAGGGCGGTTGGACTCCATGCCATGGCTGGCTTCCCACGGGTACAGGGTGTAATCGACTGCACCCACATCGCAATACGGGCACCTCCGCATGAGCCAGGGCTGTTCATCAACAGGAAGGGGTATCACTCCATGAACGCGCAGCTCATCTGTGACCACCGCCAGAGATTCCTACACGTGTGCGCCAGATACCCCGGCAGCTGCCACGATGCCTTCGTCCTCAGGGAGTCCACCGTCCCGCCCCTCTTCCACGCACCCAACACCGGCAATGGCTGGCTCCTTGGCGACAAGGGGTATCCCCTACACACGTGGCTCATGACACCTCTGAGGAACCCCATCACCGAGCCGGAGTGTCGGTACAATGACAGCCACACTGCTACCAGGTCTACAATTGAGCAGACCATAGGGCTGCTCAAGATGCGCTTCAGGTGCCTTGATCGTTCTGGGGGAGCGCTCCAATACACACCATTCAGAGTGGGACGAATCATAGTTGTCTGCTGTGCCCTGCACAACATGGCCCAACAGAGAGGGGTGCCGCTGGAGGAGGCCCCATCCACACCCGCCACCCACATTGAGGACGGTGATGAGTACGAGGAGGTGGAGGTGGAGGAGGAGGTGGAGGAGGAGGAGGGGGAGGAGGAGGACGCGCCAGAGGATGATGTATGACCCATGCGCCGAACACCGGCTCACCGGGATGCTCGCCGGGCCAGGGAGGCACTCATATGTCAACGGTTCTCCTAGAGTCAGATAGTGCGAGGCGTTCGCATCTCCTCACCTGCACATGCGAGGGGCCATACCAGCCCCCTCCACTGAAGAGTGTTGCCAGTACTCCTGCACCCACAGCAGTGTGCCCAATGGGTGGCAGCAGGTGTTCGCCGTCATGATGGGCTGCACGGAACGTACCTATTGCACAGGCCGCGGAAGAATAGACGAGAGGCGGCAGGAGTGGTGAGAACAATAGTGTTTAATATGTACATGGTGCAATACTATAAACAAAAAGTGTACAAATTAACAGACACCCTGGTGCATTCCCTTTGTGCTTATAATGCCTTTGGCTTTCGTTTCCGGGTACCCCTACGTGGTGCTACCCCTGTGGCTCCAGCAGAGGTAGTGGCAGGTTGGTCCTGTTCTTGCCCTGACCGGGTAGATGCTTTGGGCCGACGGCCCCTGGGTTTCGGTGCCCGTGAGGGCACCTCCACAGACTGCTCCTCCTGCACCTGTGCAGGGGCAGACTCGGCCACCTGGAGAGGAGGCACCATTGCGGGTACTGGTTGAGAGGGGGGCAACGGGTGGGACGTGGGGGCACCTTGAGAAGCGTCCCCGCTTCCATGTCCCCGTTCACCATCATCCCTCTCGTGGCCTCGGCCCACATCACCCCTTCCACCCTGCTGGACGACAATTTGGATGGCATGTGTGAGGCCTTGCAAGGCCACCCCTAGTGTATCCGTCAGCCTGTTTATGGCGGCGGAATGTTGCTCACCCTGAATCCGTACAGCCGTTGTCAGGGCCTGCACGGACTCGATGTGGAGCTGTGCGTGATGCTCGAGGGAGTACACCAACGCACCCTCCTGTGCCTGCGCCACCAATGCCCGCATGCAGGAGTTGGACTCCTCCATCACCTGCGCAATTTTGGACAATGCGCGCGGCACCTCTCCCAGTACCTCGGCAATTAGCTGGTGCCCCTCGACGACTCTCCTTTTGACTGGTGGCCCCCTGGGTTCAGCATCTGGGTCCGGCTGAGCAGAGCCTGGAGATGAGTGCTCCCACCGACGCGGACCCTCCGCGGCTGCCCCTGCCACCAAGGTCTGCTCATGCTCACACGTGCGCGGTAAATCACCAAGTGCTACCCCAACTAGTTGGCGAGGGGGACCCACCGAGGTGCGTGTCTCTGCGCTGGTGGATGGTTGGCTCATATGTGACGATGCACCCTCAGAGACCGGCATGTCCTCTGAGGAATCGCCCTCCTCACACACAGCGCTCGCAAACGGCCCTGCAAGAGAACAGAGGGCACTATGAGGCATGTGCACAAACGTTACAGTGCGCCTGATGCCAGGTGATGATACGGTCACTCGCGATCATGAGTGTTGAGTGTCAGCTTTCCCTTACCGGCCGTTTCTGCAGCGCCAGACTCGCCATCCGCAACAGAGAGGCAATGTTGCGTGCCGGCGAGGTCGAGCGCCTCCACCTCTGCATCCGTCAGTTCGACCACGTGCGGCGGGCCACCTCCGGTGCGGGCCCTTTTTCGGTTGTTCTTGCATCTCTTCTCCTGTCAAGGCAAAACACAGATGCGTGAGTGAGTGCATATTGCATAATGAGACGCATCAAGCATCGGTGTGGGTGGGTTGAGCGTGGGGCAGATGGATGGGAGGATGCGTGTGCCACATGCCCATCCCATTGCATGGGGATTGGGGTGTGTGGTAGTGTTCGGGTGGGGACAGGGACGGTGGGTACTCGCGGGCACGGCGAGGATGGTGAGTGAGTGGCTGTGAGGATTGCTGCGGGAGTGCTGTGGTGACTCTGCAGGAGGGGTTGTGATATGTTTGGCGTGATGGTGGGGACGGGTTGTGGGAGGGTGCGTTGGTGTACTCACCTTGCCGGACCTAGTGAGGTCATTGAACCGCTTACGGCACTGCTCCCATGTCCTGGGGGTGTTGGCCCTGCTGCTGACCTCCGCCGCCACCTCTGCCCATGCCTTCCTGGTGACGGAGCCAGGGCACTTGCGTCCGTCCGCCGGGAACAGCGTGTCCCTCCTCCTCCTCACACCCTCCAGCAGCAGCTGCAGCGCGAGGTCGGAGAAGCGTGGCGCAGCCTTGCCCCTGGGTTGCGCCATCCTGTGTTGCCTCTTGCTTGCAGCAGGAGGGGCTTTGGGGCACTGCCCCTTTAAGTGGAGCTCCTCCATCGCGAAAACGGTAGTGCGCATGCGCAGCCCGCCGGCACGCAGCTGGGGAGCGGAGAACCCGGAACCACGGCTTAATGTGATCAATTATCCCGCGATTGCGCGGGGGGCGCACTCAATTAGCCGTCCGCGTTTTCCACGCCCCCGAAGGACCACCTGCTGGGAACCCGCAGGCCTGCTAAAATCGGGCCCTTGGTTCCTGCTTCCTGCATCTTAAAAAGCAATGGGAACAAAGGAAAAATACATTTTAAAAAAATTCACATCCTTTTATTTCATACTATTTTTTAGTGGATTCAGGACAGTACTAATCTTGGCATTAAGGTGAAAACCATCTATTTCATAGTTTTCCAATATTGAGGATGTTCTTCCAGGTGACACCTGGAAGCATATATATAGCTTAGAAGAAACAAGAGGGGGAGATTCAGATGAACATTAACTGTCAATGGTTTAAGGACAAGAAAGGTTGGAGGCTAGTGGTCAGAGACCAATCACCTATCAGTTGACAAACCTTTTCTTTTATCCTATTAATGAGTGTGAGAGAGAAGACAGAAGACCCTTTCCAGAGCAGTGTACAAGTTTTGGATAGATTTGGGCTTTATAGAGAGTTAAGTTTGTGAGCCCAAGAATATTGGTAGGTGAAGCAGCACTAAGTGTAGAATCATTGAAGGTAATACACAGTTTTTCTGTCCTTGAACCAAACTGGACCTTCCAATTTGGCAGCCAGAGCGCTTCCGGGGAAGCTCAGGCATGGGAGGTTGTGACCAGAAATACGCCGGGTGAACTATGTTGAATTTCTCCCACAGTCACTTCTTTCACAGTCTTGTACACTGCAGCTTATTCAATTAACAGTTTTCTTGATACTACTACAAGTCCGGTTATGTCAACTTTTTTTATCTGTCATAATGTATTGTATATACCTCTCTAATCAACAAGAAATGATTTAGAGTATAAATTCAGGTAAAATTATTATGAAAGGAAAGAAATTCAACGAAATTTAAATGTAACAATTCAAAATCTCAATTATTTCTCTCCAATTTGATCCCTTAAGGAAAGGAAAGGACTTGCATTGAGATAGTGCCTTTCACAACCTCAGGATGTCCCAAAGTACTTTACAGCCGATTAAGTACTTTTGAATTGTAGTTATTGTTGGGAAATGCAGCAGCCATTTGCACATTTTAGTGATGTTGGTTGAGGGATAAATATTGGCCAGGACACCTGGAGAACTCCCCTGCTGTTCTTCGATGTTAAACCGAGGCCCCATCTGCCCTCTCAGGTGGATGTATAAGATCCCATGGCACTATTTAGATGAAGAACAGGGGAGTTCTCCCCAGTGGCCGGGCCAGTATTTATCCCTCAACCAACATCACTAAAACAGATTATCATTATCACGTTGCTGTTTATGGGTCCTTGCTGTGCACAAATTGGCTGCCACGTTTCCTACATTACAACAGTGACTACACTTCAAATGTACTTCATTGACTGCAAAGTACTTTGGGACGTCCTAAGGTCGTGAAAGGTGCTATATAAATGCAAGTCTTTCTTTTCTTTCTAGATATTTCTTTCTATTTCTAAGGATAGTTAATGAACATTTTTTCTCAGTTGCTACGAAGCATAACTACCTTTTGTAGCCTCTTGTGACATGGCTGACCACACTATCCTCCTCCAATGCCTCCCCTCCGTTGTCCAGCTGGGTCCAGAATGGAATAAGCCCTCACCTTATTCCATTCCTGCCTATCCAGTTGAAGCCAGAGAGTCACCTGCAATGGCTTCTCTTCCCGCTCCTGCACCGTTATCTTCAGAGTTCCCCAAGGATCTATCCCTGGCCCCCTCCTATTTCTCATCTACATGCTGCCCCTCGGCCACATCATCCGAAAACATAATGTCAGGTTCTATATGTACGCTGACGATACCCAGCTCTATCTCACCTCCACCTCTCTCGACCTCTCCACGGCCTCTGATTTTTCACGCTGCTTGTCCGACATTCAATATTGGATGAGCAGAAATTTCCTCCTATTAAATATTGGGAAGACAAAAGCCATTGGGGGCAGTTTTAACCCCCAAGAATGGGTGGGTTGGCGGTGGATGTGAGGTGAAAATCAGTTTTTTTGATCACGACCACAACCTGGTTGCCGGGTGCGAAACCAGGAAGTAATGTTTTTATCATTTGACTAGATCGTGATCGCACATTCCGAACCACCAACTTTGCTTCTGTGTTTCGCGCCAGAAAAGCTTCCCCTCTGCTATCTTCTCAGCTCCAAATCAAAATAATATCCATTGTCTTCGGTCCCCGCTGCAAGCTCCACTCCATAACCACCGACTCCATCCCTCTCCTTGGCCACTGTCTGAGGCTGATCCAGACCATTTGCAACCTTGGAGTTCCGTTTGACTCTGAGCTGAGCTTCCAACCCAATTTACTCTGTATCATCAAGCCTGCCACTTCCACCTCCGTAACATCGCCCATCTCCTTAAAATCTACCTCTTTGACTAAGCTTTTGGTCACCTGTCCTAATATCTCCTCAGTGGCTCGGTGTCAAATATTGTTTGATAACACTCCTGTGAAGTGCCTTGGAATGTTTTACTACATTAAAGGTGCTATATAAATGCAAGTTGTTGTTGTAATATCCTAATTACCTCTTTTTTGTGCTTCGCTTCCATCAAGTTATTAGTTAAACTTGGGTTAATAATACTCTTCTGTAATACTATTTAGGCAAACATGGATGACACCTGCAACCTCCATGCATAGCCATTTGTATCAGTGTAAGATGTTATAAATTGGATAGCCAGGTGGTGAAGGATAGAATACTGGAGCCTGGTCTTCAGTTGCTTCCATGCCTTTATTCCCACAGCTCAACATTACACACCCTCCTATAAATGGATACAAGAGAGTCCCCAATTGCTACCCACAACCTGAATACAATTAACACTAATTGATATAAGTCATATAGATACAATTAAGATAACAGGCATCCATGCTCATATCTAGCAACATGAGATAACTGACCGTGGAGTAGATTTTCAACTTGCTGCCTGGCGTAAAACCAATTTTGTTGATTGGCTGCCCCATTATAGAAACCATCTGATTTTCCTTTCCACTCATTTCACTGGTTTCTATAACAGGGCAGCCAATCAGCAACACCAGTTTTGTGCCTGGACGTAAAGTTAGAAAACTACCCCAGTGTTCCTAATTAGTTATCTGCACTTTCCTTCAAATTGGACACCTTTGTCTGCACATGCTTCTAATTGTGGTGGTTGGAACTACCATGCTTACCTCCTGTGTGATTGCATCCAATGCCAGCTGCTGCATGGTTGATTTAGTAATGCGATCCTTCTGACTAAAAGAGGACATTATTTCATTCTCATATGCCATCTTCAATAATCTACAAGGTTTTCTCTGTGAAGTGGGCATTTTAGGATCTCTTTGCTTTCTCCAGTGCCCAATTTTGTGCTCTCCACAGCTGAATTGATGCACTGAACATTCTTTATTGCGTTTACTTGTCAATTATAGAGGGGAAATAATTAATGGGTAAATCAGCATTAATATTACAGGCACATTCTGTTCAGTTTAGCATTAGTTATTAGCATGCAAACTCCACAAAGTGTACTGTGTGTTCCTGCTAAATAAAAGAAGAATAAATGAACTTTCATTCAGTGCATAGTGAGTGCATCGTTATAATAAAAGTAATTTAAACCCCTGTAGTGTGTTATCATAGTAGCATGATGGAATAGACAAATTGTTTTAATTGAGACCTTTTTATATTCTGTGTATAGACATAAATTCTTAAAGTGCCCAGCAAACTAGGTTCTTTATAGAATTGGGCTACAATGCAGTTTATAGATACCTAAGTATGACAAAGTGTTATTGTCAACTGTATTCCTCATGGAATTCAAGAAGATAGTTTGGTATGCTTACATAGTAAATAATATGTTTGAAAAAATGATTGCATACATTGAAACATGCTTATCATCTCCTTATTCGTTCCTAGCCTCGCTCTTCACCCGCGGAAACAAATCCTGGTGACTGGAAGTGATGACCGCCTCTGGAAGATGTGGTCCATTCCCAATGGTGACATTATCATGACAGGGGAAGGTCACGGTGATTGGCTTTCTGGCTGCTGCTTCCATCCCAGGTTAGTATAAACATGGCATTCAGTCAGCACGAATCCCCTGTGGAGACTAACTTTACATACTTTTGTTTGCACTAGTCTGTTCATCTCTGGGCTGAACTGATGACACAGTGCTTCATGTTTGCTTTTGTTTTCCTTCCATACTGTGCAATGCATTTATAAATGATCTTGGTAGTTTTCCTTGACAGATTTGTGATAGTGACTGGAACATTGCTGATGTTAGTCTCCGAATTTGCAAGGATGTGCTGCCAAAATGGCCAAAGCTTTACAGCCCATTTATCAGTCCTGAACCAATATTAAATGAACATATTCAATTGCTTTTCATAAAACATAAAGTAATGTTAGATTTTTGATGAACTATGGTACAATTCTGATTTTCCAGCCTGCAATTATCCACACAACTTTGTTTACTTTGTCCCAGCCTATAAGCACCCTAATTCATAACGTTAGGAAATCTCAACTGTCAGTTGTCTTTATTTATTATCTCCCTGGGAGGAGGGTTGGTGGCTCATTGAATTGGGAACCACTTCCGAAGCCTGGGTTATGTTAAATGTTTTTATCTTTCAACAGTCAATCTCTTCAAGTTTAAGGTAACTCATTTCAGCCAACAGGACCCATCATAGGAACAGGAGTAGGCCATTCAGCCCTTTGAGCCTATTCTGCCATTCAATTAGATTATGGATGATCTGAATCTTAACTTCATGTACCTGTTAACCTTAATATCCTTACCTAACAAAAATCTATCAATCTCAGTTGTGAAATTTTCAGTTGACCCCCAGCCTCACCAGCTTTTTGTAAGAGAGAGTTCCAGATTTCCACTCCCCTTTGTGTGAAGAAGTGCTTCCTGACATCACCCCTGAATGGCCGAGTTCTAATTTTAAGTTTAAGCCCCCTTGTTCTGGACTCCCCTGCCAGAGAAGGTAGTTTCTCTCTATCTACCCTATCAAATCCTTTAATCATGTTAAACACCTCAATTTTTCACCCCTTAATCTTCTGCACTCAAGGGAATAAGCCTAGTCTATTATGTCCTCATAATTTAATCCCTTTAGCCCCCGCCTGCTGCTGTTATCTGTTGAGCTTCAGGACTGTACTAATGTACACTGCTGGCTACTCAACACTACCCTGCTGCTGTGTTGGGTCTTGGGCAGAGATCCACTTTCTTCTGGGCTGAATTCCATTGCTCCGCTGGCTTCTGGGTTTTACTGTGACCTTCACCGCAACTTTCTACTCAGACTGTATTCTCCACTGGATTGCCTCTATTCCAGTACCTGGTCTGCTTCTGCAGGCTCGGTTTTTACTCCTCTTTTTACTCTAAACTGAGCCGACATTGATCTGTTCCTGCTGGTTCCCATCCTGCTCTGGATCCTGCTCCCATGCTGCTGAATAACCTCTGCTTTGCTTCCATCTGCTTACTTCCCATGGCTGCTGAGTGCTCCGAGTCACTCGTCCTTCATCAACTTTTACTGGACTGGGCAAGATCGGCTCCTCAAGCTCCAGATCTTGTGTGCTCCTCACCTCCCTGCAGCTGTTCCTCCGACCAGCTCCTTCACTGTACAGATCCTGTGGCTTTACCTTTCACTCTCCCACGGCTGCCTGGGCTTCATTGCTCTTGGGCTTCGAGTTTCAATTCAACTATTTCTTGCTCCTCTGCTGTTATGTTGGATCTGCTGGTGCACCCCGTTGATATCTGAACCCATTACACACCTCTGCTCGACCCTGGTTCAACCCCTGCTGGCTAACAGTCAACTCTCCACTCCTCCTTGACCCTCTGACTCCACTGGCCAACCTCCAGCAGTACACCCACTAACACTCTGCCCCTCAAACAGCTCCAGGATCCACTCTCTCTCCACAGCTGTCTCCAAACCTCTACACTGGTTTGTGGATGCTTCAAACTGACTCTGCCCTGTCTACAAGTCAACTTCACACAACTTTAACTCTGGACTCTTTCATATCATCCATGAGACCCACCTCCTGCTTCCTTGACCTCACTTCCACTAAACTGCTGACCAGCCAACTTCCCTTCCTGGCACCCATGCTAGCTAACTTAGTAAATGATTTCCTCACCTCAGGTATTGTCACTCTCTCTTTCAAAACCACCATCATCACCCCTCTCCCCAAAAAGCTCACCCTCAACTCCTCTGTCCTTGCAAACTAACATCTTATGTCCAACCTCCTGTTGTTTTCCAAAGTCCTTGAGCATGTTATTGACTCCCAAATCTGTTCCCATCTTTCCCACAACTCCTTGTTCAAATCTCTCTAACCAAGGTCACAAATGATACCCTCTGTGATTGTGACAGTGCTGCACTATCCATCCTCTTTGCTCTTTCTGCAGCTTTCGACATGGCCGACCATGTCATCTTCCTCCATCACCTCGCCTCTGCTGATAACTCAGTCGGACTGCCCTCGCTTGGTTCCACTCTTATCCAATCATAGCCAGAGCATTTGCAGCAATGGCTTCTCTTCCTGTCCCCGCACCATTAACTCCGAATTGCCCAAGCATCTATCCTTGACACCTCACCTTCCTTATCTATATGCTGCTCCTTGGTGACATAATCCAAAGACATGGGCCCCGATATTTACAGGGAGGCGGTGGGGGGCCAGGGAGAAGATCGTGGGCCGGGAGTAGATCGGAGGTGGGGCCGGGGAGGACATCACGGGCCGGGAGTAGATCGGAGGTGGGGCCGGGGAGAAGATCGTGGGCCGGGAGTAGATCGGAGGTGGGGCCGGGGAGGACATCACGGGCCGGGAGTAGATCGGAGGTGGGGCCAGGGAGGACATCACGGGCTGGGAGTAGATCGGAGGTGGGGCCGGGGAGGACATCATGGGCTGGGAGTAGATCGGAGGTGGGGCCGGGGAGGACATCATGGGCTGGGAGTAGATCGGAGGTGGGGCCGGGGAGGACATCATGGGCCGGGAGTAGATCGGAGGTGGGGCCGGGGAGGACATCATGGGCTGGGAGTAGATCGGAGGTGGGGCCGGGGAGGACATCATGGGCTGGGAGTAGATCGGAGGTGGGGCCGGGGAGGACATCACGGGCTGGGAGTAGATCGGAGGTGGGGCCGGGGAGGACATCATGGGCTGGGAGTAGATCGGAGGTGGGGCCGGGGAGGACATCACGGGCTGGGAGTAGATCGGAGGTGGGGCCGGGGAGGACATCACGGGCTGGGAGTAGATCGGAGGTGGGGCCGGGGAGGACATCACGGGCTGGGAGTAGATCGGAGGTGGGGCCAGGGTGGACATCACGGGCTGGGAGTAGATCGGAGGTGGGGCCGGGGAGGACATCGAGGGCTGGGAGTAGATCGGAGGTGGGGCCGGGGAGGACATCGAGGGCTGGGAGTAGATCGGAGGTGGGGCCAGGGTGGACATCGAGGGCTGGGAGTAGATCGGAGGTGGGGCCAGGGTGGACATCGAGGGCTGGGAGTAGATCGGAGGTGGGGCCAGGGTGGACATCGAGGGCTGGGAGTAGATCGGAGGTGGGGCCGGGGAGGATATCGAGGGCTGGGAGTAGATCGGAGGTGGGGCCGGGGAGGATATCGAGGGCTGGGAGTAGATCGGAGGTGGGGCCGATCGTGGGGGGGCCCGATCGCGGGGAGGAGAACAGGTTTGCTTGGGGGGCCTCCTGGCCCAGAAGCACTGCTGGAAAGACACTTACCTGCTGGATCCGGCCATTCTCGCCTCTCTTCAGCTGCTGGGTTTCCTGAGCCCTGGGAGACCCGGCTAGCAGCCATTAAATTTAAAACTGTTCTAAAACACTGTCTCAGGCAGAACCAAACTATTTGCAACCTTGGTGTCATGTCTGACTCCAAGCTTAGCTTCCAACCCCATATCCTCTCCATCACAAAGACTGCCTACTTCCACCTGCTTAACATTGCCTGCCCCCCAGCCTATCTGCTGATCAAACCCTCATCCATGACTTTTTCACCTCCAGACTTGAATACTTCAATTCTCTTCTGGCAGCTTCCCATCCTCCACCCTCCGAAATCTCCAGCTCATCCAAAACTTTGCTGCCTGTATCATATCCCGCATCAGCTCTCGCTCATCCATGGTATCTGTGCTCGCTGGCTACATTGACTCCCGTTCCCCCAATGCATCCAATTTAAAATTCTCATCCTCATGTTTAAATCTATTCTTGGCCTCGCCCCTTCCTACCTCTGTAATCTGCTCCAGCCCTACAACCCTCTCTCCGAACTCACCATTCCTCTAAGTCCGGCTGCTTGTGCATCCTTCCTATCTTTTGCCCCATCTTTGGTGGCCAAGCCTTCAGCCCCTAGGCTCATGCTCTGGAATTCCATTTTGCCCCTCCTCGTTTAAGACCCTCTTTAAAACCCAGTTCTTTGACCAGGGTCCCCTCCTAATATGTTCTTCTTTAGCTTTGGCTCCATTCCTTTTGATTATGCCTCTGTGAAGTGCCTTGGGACGTTTTTCTTTGTTAAAGGTGCTATATAAATGCAAGTTGTTGTTGATTGTAAATTATGTAAATTTGGCCAGTTTCAATCGTGGTCATAATAGGTGCAACTCTTAAGTACAAAACACCCCCTTAATTATGCGCTAAATAGATAGTTTTCTTACCAGAAGTCATAGCAATAGATGTTGTGAAAAATGGAAAATATACTTTTGTGCAATACGAGTTGCTTATTTGAGGTTAGAATTGGAGAATTATATAATTTTACAGCATAGAAGAAGGTCTTTATGCCAACTTTGTGTCAAAAATATCCACTTAGTCTGATTCCCCCTGCCCTTTCAGCATACACTTTTTTTCTTTTACAGATATTTAATGACTTCCCTTTAAAAGGGTATTCTGTATTTTAGATTTTGCTTTCGCCGCTGTTTTCTGATAGGTCCTAATAACCTGTGTAAAAAAAAAATTCTCCTAATCTCTCCCTTTGTACTTTTGGTGATGCTCTCAAATTTATGCCCTTTAAGTTACTGTTTCACTGACTAGCGGAAATAGATTTCCCCTATTTACCGTCTCAAAATTCCTCATAATTTTGAACTTCTCTATCAGGCCTCCTCATAACTTTATGTTCTAGTGAAAAGAGCCCTAGTTTCTCTAGTCACTCCACATAACTAATGCCTCTCATCCTTGCAATCTTCTTACAATCTCTTCTGTACCCTTTCCATGGCCTCGATGTCCTTCCTAAAATAGGGCAGTGAAAAAGCAAATTAAAACACATTATTAATGCAGTGAATTGTTGATGTCAGCATCACTCATGGTTTACTTAATGATTTATTGACTTTGCGCTAGTGTGTTAATACACTACTTATGCTATGCCTATCTAGGAGAATATTTGAAGCTGACATTTGTAATGATCTTGAGGGGCTGGGCTTTGAGAAGGTGGAGTTGTGGCTTCCCCTTCCTCAGGGAGAGAAAGAAGTTAAGTATACGAAGCAAGCCGCAGAATGTTCTAGAAGTCAGAGAATGAGAGAACAATATATCACAGGATTCCATGTGTATGTTAAATTTAAACTTTAAATTTTGTAGGCCAGAATTTCAGCCTGTGCCCTTTTAGATCAATTCTAATTACCCTTTTCTCTTGTCACGATTTAAAAAATAATCAAATCACTTTGTAAATGAGATCTTGTTGGCTCTCGATTAGCCAGCAATCACTAACATATTAGCAAAAGAAAATATCGTCTTTTGACATTGTACATGTTAGCCTGTTACCAAGTGAGACCATACATCAAACCTCTAACATTGTACTAGGATAAGCTTGGCCCAACACTTTGACTTCAGCTGGCTGTTAAATTCCCTGAATACAATGTCTGAGTTTTAAAAGACAGCCACTGAATCAAACTTTAGGTAAAAAAATAGAGAATGCGAGACATGGGCTGGGAATTTCCTTGGGCATTCTCCTGATTCGTCACCGTGACATCAGCAGAAGATGGCAGAAACCCTGGATACATGGCCTAAACTGGATTTCTGCCAATGTTCTGCTGAAGTTATGCCAGCCGAGTGGGAGAAAACCCCCTAGGAATTTCCTGGTGATGGGCTTTGAGTAGACTATAATTGTCGTGGAGTTCGTTTATGTTTTTCCATCATTTCTGTTCATCCCCAAGATAAAGCTGGAACTTGCATCAGTTATATTCTTATCCATGTTGTGATCTCGGAAACCTTGAATCTTAACATTCTTGCAATGAGCAGTACAGGTCCAATTACATACCTGCACATCCTCTTTCTCAGCTCAATGGGACAGATTTTCAGATGCAGACAGATTCTTCATGATGCCCTGGCTCTTTGGATGCAAAGAATATTGTAAGCTTACAATCTATAGTTATAGGCACATAAATGGTCTAGAAAGTCATGGCAAATGAAGTGTACAAAACAAAGTGGAGGAAATCCATTGGTGAGTATGAGGAGAAGGAGGTGTAGTAAAGTGTGGTGCAGTGATTGTAGGAGAGTGAAGGGGGGTCTTGTCAGTGTTGTAATTCATAAGATTGTAAGGGATGCAGCTGTGAGTAGAGAATATGAGAGCAGTATTCTTATCTTAACAACTGTAGTTAGATCATTAAAATTTCTTCTGGCATTGCAGCCATGTTCTGGGTGCAGTGCTCCTGATATTGACATGCTCTGCAATTTCTTCCCACTGCCTCCTGAGTTGGCACCTGGAGGGCTTCCTGCCGCCTGGGGGAAAGAGGATCTCCCTGCTCCTGTCCACTGCCTGCACCAGGGCCTCTAAGGCAGCATCGGAGACCCTTGGGTGCCGTCTCACAACTTGCTTCAACCATTTCTTCAATCAGAATTGTTTCCCTGGTATCTGCAGCCAGAATGCACCTTCCCTTTAAGAGGAGCTGGCTGCCTTTAAGTGGCATCAGAGATGCCCGATATTGGGCGCCCTCTACAGGTGTCTAGCCAATGGGTAGCGCTGGTAGTGCTGGCTACATGCCTGCACCATTGAAATGTGAAGGCAGCACAAACATCACTACCTGAGTCACTTGAAACAGGCGCCATCGGATGTCTAGGCCTCTGTAAATGTCTCTTTACATTTAGCTAGCTTCAGTCTCTCCCAAAAAGCTGTTGAGGCTAAGTCACTTGAAAATTTCAAAACTGAGATTGATAGATTTTTGTTGGCCAAGGGTATTTAGGGATATGGAAACAAGGTGGGTAAATAGAGTTAAGATACAGATCAGTCATAATCCAATTCAATGGCAGAAAAGGCTTGAGGGGCTGAATGGCCTCATCCTGTTCCTATGTTCCAATTTCTGTCTTCCTTAAAAAAGAACTGAAATGTCATCATGAAGTTTTGTTCCATATGGGACAAGATGGGGTGATCATAATGACAGGGCCCCCCAGTATCATGATATGTTGAAGGGTCAATGCCCTAGTGATTTTCCCCAATGGCAGCATGAGTTTCCTCTTGTGATTCACAGGAAATGCTTCCATTTGTAAAACGAAAATGACCCAACCTAGTAGACAATCTAATTTTCTTCAAATTCATAGAGCATGCAAAGAATGATCTACAGAACCCATTAAGCTTGCAATTATTTATTTTCCTGTCTGAAAGAGACAGAAAATTGTAATCGCATTATTTTGTGATATACAATGAAGCACTATCCAGTATATATGCAAGCAAGAAAGATTAAAGGTTTGGCAGGGAAGTGAGTTTTCCTAGATTAATGTTTCAGTGAAGAATGATGTGGAGATGCCGGTGATGGACTGGGGTTGACAATTGTAAACAATTTTACAACACCAAGTTATAGTCCAGCAATTTTATTTTAAATTCACAAGCTTTCGGAGGCTACCTCCTTCCTCAGGTGAACGATGCGGAAATGAAGTCCTCGAAATGAAGTCGCATTTATAATTCACAGAACAATGCTGGTGATAACATGATGTGGAGATCTTGAAACATTTGCCTGAGGAAGGAGAAAATCTCCGAAAGCTTGTGAATTTAAAATAAAATTGCTGGACTATAACTTGGTGTTGTAAAATTGTTTACAAGTGATAACAGACAGTTTTTTCAACTGCCCGTTGCCAAGGCAATCAGTGTGCAGACAGACAGGTGTTACCTGCCAGGTCTCAGAATATACAAATCACCAAAAAAAACAACAAACAAAAAAAAACAGAGATAGAGAGGTAGAAACATAGAAAAGACAGCAACTGACCCGTTATATTAAAAACAGATAACATTTGTTCGCTGGTGGGGTAACGTGTAGCGTGACATGAACCCAAGATCCCGGTTGAGGCCGTCCTCATGGGTGCGGAACTTGGCTATCAATTTCTGCTCGACGATTTTGCGTTGTCGTGTGTCTCGAAGGCCGCCTTGGAGTACGCTTACTCCTGTGACTCGGCCAACGTTGTCTACCTCATACGTTGCAGGAAAGGATGCCCCAGAGCATGGTACATTGGCGAGACCATGCAGACACTGCGACAACGGATGAACGGACACCGCGCAACAATCGCCAAACAGGAGGGTTCCCTCCCAGTCGGGGAACACTTCAGCAGTCAAGGACATTCAGCCACCGACCTTCGGGTAAGCGTACTCCAAGGCGGCCTTCGAGACACACGACAACGCAAAATCGTCGAGCAGAAATTGATAGCCAAGTTCCGCACCCATGAGGACGGCCTCAACCGGGATCTTGGGTTCATGTCACGCTACACGTTACCCCACCAGCGAACAAATGTTATCTGTTTTTAATATAACGGGTCAGTTGCTGTCTTTTCTATGTTTCTACCTCTCTATCTCTGTTTTTTTTTGTTTGTTGTTTTTTTTGGTGATTTGTATATTCTGAGACCTGGCAGGTAACACCTGTCTGTCTGCACACTGATTGCCTTGGCAACGGGCAGTTGAAAAAACTGTCTGTTATCACCAGCATTGTTCTGTGAATTATAAATGCGACTTCATTTCGAGGACTTCATTTCCGCATCGTTCACCTGAGGAAGGAGGTAGCCTCCGAAAGCTTGTGAATTTAAAATAAAATTGCTGGACTATAACTTGGTGTTGTAAAATTGTTTACAATCAGTGAAGAATGAGTAGGAACACAGAATGTTAGGCATTATAGTTGTATATGGATGCCGTTAAAAATGAATTCATCATTTGTCAAATGATTAGATTTATTTGATATGCTATTGACGGATGTGATGGCCTTAGGAAGCACAGGAATGTGTTACACCAAAAGGTTCTGAACTTGGGATGAAAAGAAGTGGTAAGCTTGAGGGAGGAAATCAGGGATAATAGTACAAATGAGAGCATGCATTGAAGATGTTTCATTCTGGTCCCGTTTGAACCACCGCTTTTCTCATTTCTCCATATGGTGCAAACAAACTACTGAATATCTCAAAGGATTGAAAGCTTAAAAGATAATAAGAATGAGCTCTTGAAAGAAAGCTTGGACGTAATAAAAATCGTAAGCATCTACACAGTGCTGCTGTATGTCCACACTGTAGGACAAGCAGGTGAAATTAATGACAGCGACAAAGTCATTGGTAAATGAACTTCATCATACTTTACAACAAACTAACAATGTAGTGAATTCCTTTATGTGCACTGGGAGTTGTAATCTCATTAGCCTTGGTCAGACTATATAAGGAGTGCTGCATTCAGTTTTGGGCATCGCACCTCACAAAAGATATGTTGGTCTTGGAAGGGTTACAGTGCAGATTCACCACAATGATACTGGGGTTTAAAGGGTTTAATTATGAGAACAGCATGCATAAATGTAGCTTGTATTCCCTTGAGTTTAGCTGGTTGAAGGATGACCTAATCAAGGTGTTTAAAATAATAAAGGGGTACGATATAGTAGATACAGGAAACTTTCCTCTGATGGAGGAATCCAGAACAAGTGGGCAAATCTTAAAATTACAGCTAGGCCATTTAGGACTGAAATCAGGAAGCATTTTTCCACACAGAGGGTAATGGAAATCTGGAACTCCATTTTCCAAAAGGTTGTGGATGCTGGGACAATTGAAATTTTCAAGACTGAGATTGATAGTTTTTTGTCAGGTGAGGGTATGGAACAAAGACAGGTAAATGGAGTTGAGGTACAGATCAGCTATGATTGGTGGAACAGGTTCAAGGGGCTGAATGGCCTCCTCCTGTTCCTATTAGACTTCAACTCTCAAGGTGCCGAGCAGGACCAATAACTAAGGTTGAACAGGAATGGATATTTCTGTCAACAACATCTGCTTAATAACTGCTATTCTTTAGGGTCTGTTTAATGATTTAAAACAAAGCACTATAATTTAAATTCATAAAAACAAATTTTTCAGAAGAGATGTTTTTAAGACTTTGGAATAACTAGTAGCTACGGGGTGGAATGGTACACTGATGATGGTTTTTGTGACAGAGACACACGTACTCTTAGTAATTCTTTTCAGAAGAGAATGACTCAGAAACAGTGGGGAGCCGTATTATTTTCCAGTATTTAAAAGAGATTCTGCTTATCTTAGTGACATCTGGTATTTGAGTTAAAGGATTCATTTTCTAATGACCTAATTTTATATGCAAATGAAGGATTACTTGCGCAAAACAATGTGAATACCGATAATTTCAGAAATATGCTCTGGAAACTTTTTTTAAATAAGGCCTTACCTCTTGCCCAGATTAAACTTGATGCAATTTATTAAGCAGTGACTGACACACCATGATTTGCATTGCAATTTTAGATTTTTTTTTTTTGTTTCCTGCAATTGAACCGTAATTAACACTTATTGATCTCCTAAAGCGTTGCTCATGGACAAAAGAAATACCATAACAATGGAGGTAAATTTAACCTAACCTGCCCGCCTGAAATGGGCAATGGACAGTAAAACGGGCGTTCGACTTGAGCCTGCCCGTATCCTGCCAGGTAGGTTAGGTTAAAATAACCCCCAATATCTCTCCTTATGTGTCACTTCTTTATTCTTTCTGTTTGCCTTCCAGTCTTCTCTCTCTCTTACACATGCATTTTCTTTTACTGCCATCCATACCTGTATTGTTTTTTTGTCACACTTTGTCTTCCTCTTTATGTGAGTGAATTTTTCCCAAAGCCTCCCACATGCTCTGTTTGGCTCACACACATTTCAAGTCTGCTCTAGATGCCCTCAGCATCACTGGCCACTCCAGTAAGCAGATCCCAAGTCCCTTGTGATCAGGAGTTTGCCTTTACTGCCCTGTATCTTGTCATGTTATCACGTGATCCTGAGGGTTGTAACAAAGAAACCGCTTGTTGTATGAACTGGATATGTATCTGGGTGAACTGCTAATGTAACACCCTTATTTAAAAAGGGTAGTAGGCAGAAGGCTGGAAATTATAGACCAGTTAGCCTAACATCTGTGGTGGGTAAAATTTTGGAGTCTATTATTAAGGAGACAGTAGCAGAACATTTGGATAAACATAATTTAATAGGACAAAGTCAGCATGGCTTTACGAAGGGGAAGTCATGTCTGACAAATTTGCTTGAGTTCTTTGAGGACATAACGTACAGGGTGGATAAAGGGGAACCAGTGGACGTAGTGTATTTAGACTTCCAGAAGGCATTCGACAAGGTGCCACATAAAAGATTATTGCTCAAGATAAAGAATCACTGGATTGGGGGTAATATTCTGGCATGGGTGGAGGATTGGTTATCGAACAGGAAGCAGAGAGTTGGGATAAATGGTTCTTTCTTGGACTGGCAACCAGTAGCCAGTGGTGTTCCGCAGGGGTCGGTGCTGGGTCCCCAACTCTTTACAATCTATATTAACGATTTGGAGGAGGGGACCGAGTGTAACATATCAAAGTTTGCAGATGATACAAAGATGGGAGGGAAAGTAGAGAGTGAGGAGGACATAAAAAACCTGCAGATCGATATAGACAGGCTGGGTGAGTGGGCGGAGATTTGGCAGATGCAATACAATATTGGAAAATGTAAGGTTATGCACTTTGGCAGGAAAAACCAGAGAGCAAGTTATTATCTTGATGGCAAGAGACTGGAAAGTACTGCAGTACAAAGGGATCTGGGAGTTCTAGTGCAAGAAAATCAAAAGGTTAGTTTGCAGGTGCAGCTGGTGATCAAGAAGGCCAATGGAATGTTGGCTTTTATTGCTAGGGGGTAGAATATAAAAACAGGGAGGTATTGCTGCAGTTAGATAAGGTATTGGTGAGACCGCACCTTTTTTTTTATTCGTTCACGGGATGTGGGCGTCGCTGGCAAGGCCGGCATTTATTGCCCATCCCTAATTGCCCTCGAGAAGGTGGTGGTGAGCCGCCTTCTTGAACCGCTGCAGTCCGTGTGGTGACGGTTCTCCCACAATGCTGTTAGGAAGGGAGTTCCAGGATTTTGACCCAGCGACAATGAAGGAACGGCGATATATTTCCAAGTCGGGATGGTGTGTGACTTGGAGGGGAACGTGCAGGTGGTGTTGTTCCCATGCGCCTGCTGCCCTTGTCCTTCTAGGTGGTAGAGGTCGCAGGTTTGGGAGGTGCTGTCGAAGAAGCCTTGGCGAGTTGCTGCAGTGTATCCTGTGGATGGTGCACACTGCAGCCACAGTGCGCCGGTGGTGAAGGGAGTGAATGTTTAGGGTGGTGGATGGGGTGCCAATCAAGCGGGCTGCTTTATCTTGGATGGTGTCGAGCTTCTTGAGTGTTGTTGGAGCTGCACTCATCCAGGCAAGTGGAGAGTATTCCATCACACTCCTGACTTGTGCCTTGTAGATAATGGAAAGGCTTTGGGGAGTCAGGAGGTGAGTCACTCGCCGCAGAATACCCAGCCTCTGACCTGCTCTCGTAGCCACAGTATTTATATGGCTGGTCCAGTTAAGTTTCTGGTCAATGGTGACCCCCAGGATGTTGATGGTGGGGGATTCGGCGATGGTAATGCCGTTGAATGTCAAGGGGAGGTGGTTAGACTCTCTCTTGTTGGAGATGGTCATTGCCTGGCACTTATCTGGCGCAAATGTTACTTGCCACTTATGAGCCCAAGCCTGGATGTTGTCCAGGTCTTGCTGCATGCAGGCTCGGACTGCTTCATTATCTGAGGGGTTGCGAATGGAACTGAACACTATGCAGTCATCAGCGAACATCCCCATTTCTGACCTTATGATGGAATACTGCATACAGTTTTGGTGTCCATACTTAAGAAAAGACATACTTGCTCTCGAGGCAGTACAAAGAAGGTTCACTCGGTTAATCCCGGGGATGAGGGGGCGGACATATGAGGAGAGGTTGAGTAGATTGGGACTCTACTCATTGGAGTTCAGAAGAATGAGAGGCGATCTTATTGAAACATATAAGATTGTGAAGGGGCTTGATCGGGTGGATGCGGTGAGGATGTTCCCAAGGATGGGTGAAACTAGAACTAGGGGGCATAATCTTAGAATAAGGGGCTGCTCCTTCAAAACTGAGATGAGGGGAAACTTCTTCACTCAGAGGGTAGTAGGTCTGTGGAATTTGCTGCCCCAGGAAGCTGTGGAAGCTACATCATTGAATAAATTCAAAGCAGAAATAGACAGTTTCCTAGAAGTAAAGGGAATTAGGGGTTACGGGGAGCGGACAGGAAATTGGACATGAATTTAGATTTGAGGTTAGGATCAGATCAGCCATGATCTTATGAAATGGCGGAGCAGGCTCGAGGGGCCGATTGGCCTACTCCTGCTCCTATTTCTTATGTTCTTATGTTCTTATGATACTGTGATCTCACATCCCTCTACATACGCTTCTCCGATATTCAGAAAGGTGGACTGATTCACACTTTAGTGAAAGGAGCCTGAATGTAAATCAATAATCTGGCTGATTTTACAGTTAAGTGAACATGCAGAGTAACATTTATAGTAAATCTCAACTGACTTTAACTAATTCAGTATACCTTCTTGCACTATAGAAAGTAACTAAACACACCACACTAATGTATAACTTTTCTGACCAAGGTTTGTTCTGGAGCTGGTCGCCTCTATCTTAAAGGTAAAGGCCTGGAAAGAGAGAGATGGGAACAAGATGTAGAGATAGGGAGATCAGCAGGACTAGCACCGTGAGCCACATGGAGCTTCTATAACTGCTCCAGGGGAAGATGTTACAGCCAGAGTACACAGGGCAAGCCTTGATAGGAGGCAGTCGAGCCAGAGTTAGAGGGTGGATTCTGTGGGAGATAGACAGCAGAGCTGGAACGCTTCGAGCGAGTCTGAAAAGAAAGCAAAGCTTGTGTGTTCAAAGTAGATGAAAGGGGGCAGAGCAAAGGCTAGGCAGGGTGAAAGATTAATAGAGAGAGGAAGAGGAACTATCATGGCTGCCAAAATTGAGTTGCAAAGTTTTTTTTTCTCAACAATCTGTTTGGTCACTAATGTTGTACGTTTAGCTTGCGATCTGATTGGTACCTGGTGCCATGTGTTTAGCATGGACCAAAATCAGCAATATTGGAGGCTCATTACAATGCACAATCATACAATACTGATGTGTGTTTTTTAATGAGATAGACTTGGCTAGTCAGAAAGCAACATTTTGGTCAATTGATTTTCCTTTTTGTTTGGAAGATTTATAGGAATGCAACAGCCAGTTTCTATTAGATTTGTTATCTTTCTTTAAAAGAATAGAAAATTTGAGCTCCTATTAGAGGTTTTGTGTTGAAAATTCCAAAGCATTGAGCCTCACTTCTTTTCTCCTAGGTTTAATCCTTTGTTCTAGTTGTCTAGTCTAGAAATAAATGGATATCATTAAGTGTGTGAATTGCCAGGTGTTGATATAATAATTGAAAGTGACCTTCAAAACCAGAAACTAATGTAGGTGAATTTTAAAACTTACGCTGTCAGGAAAACACAGAGGCAGCATTCCCAGTGACAGCAGAGTAACTGGCTCTTATTTTACTGAAAATCTCCCTGAAATTTTCACCCAGGATATTCTCAAAAAATTGCTTGATGTGAAAACTCCAATCAATGCACCTAACGTAGTGAATGGGTGAAAGAATACCAAGGAATCTCTACAAATAGTTTATCTGACCCAAATGTTTCCTCTCTGTTGTTAATTCTGAGATAATTCATCTTCCAACAATGGTGATGTTGACATCTAGGATTCAAAGCTGAATTACATATTGATCATATTTTCCCAGTAGTCAACTGTAGATTTTTTTTTCTAAATTTGTAGTAATTACAGTACAATCATTAATCTTGCTTTCTGACTGTTATCACATATCAATGAGTTGGAATGCGCCGGTGGTAGCTATTGACAACAGAAGAAATTGAAGCTGGAAAATGCACATGGAATTTAAACGGTGCATGTTTTTAGGACATTAAACAAAGGCTGGCTGTTTGTTTAAAGGGAAAGAATAAAGTCCAAATGGTTTGAGCAGTCATCTAAACCCCAAGAACTTGTAACAGCCTTGACCACACTCCCAGAAATCATTTCGAGTGAAATCTCCATTACCTGCACTTATCCACTAGAATTTTCATTGGACAAAGTCTGAATGGAGCCATTAAAACCACGGGCCTGATATTAGGAGGGAAGCAGGTTGGCAGCGGGGGTTCGACTGGGCACGTGGGTAACGCGTCCAGTGAAATCGGGGTGCTCCGCATGCGGTCACAGCCTAATTGAAGATACTTAAGCGTGCTTCCGGTTTCCCGTTGCAGACCTGCACAACTGGCGCTCTGCGCACCCGCATCACAGGCTGTCAGCAGGAGGAGCCCTATTTAAAGGGGAAGACCTCCAATGCTGCTCCTGCAGCAAAGAACCAAAATAATAGAATGGAGCAGGCCAGAGGCAAGGCTGCTCTAAGGTTTTCTGACTCCTCACTCCAGGTTCTACTCGATGGGGTGAGGAGTAGGAGGGAAACGTTTTTCCCATCTGATGGGAGGAGGTGGCCTCCCTCTGCCACCAAGAAGGCCTGGCTCGAGGTGGCAGAGGAGGTCAGCAGCAGCAGCAATATCGGCCGAACCTGGGTCCAGTGCAGGAATTGCTTTAATGACCTAACCAGGTCAGCCAAAGTGAGTATACTTACGCATTCTCCCACACTCCGTCTTCCACATCACCTCCACCACCACACAACTCCTTCTGCACTGCCACCACAACGCTCTCGCATCACTCCTCACATCCACTCAACTATCATCCTCACCTTGCCTGCACTTACTCACCGCCCCAGTTCCCATTCGAACACTACCACGCAACCCAATCCTCATACAATCTCATGGCTATGTCTCTCACGCACCCTCCCATGCATCTCCCTCGCGGTCACCCCCACCCACACCAATGCATGCAGCGGGACACTATGCAACCATCACTCAATCACGACTCTCCCTGTATTACCTTGATAGGAGAAGAGATGTCAGAATGCCTGAGAGAGGGCAAGGACCGGAGGGGCCTCGACACACCAGGTAGTCCTAACGGACGGGGAGCAGCAGGCAATGGAAATAAGCCGCACGCTGGAGTGCCTGTCCGTGGCAGACGCCAAGACTAGGAGCGCACAAGCGGCTGGTGACAGAAATCTAACACTCAGCACTCATGATAACGAATGATCTTAACATCACTTGGCATTTGCAGCACCTCAACATCTGTCCACATGCTTAATATTGCTTTCTATTCTTTTGCAGGGCCATCTGCGACTGCCGTGACTGCGGAGGGTGATTCCTCAGAGGACCTGCCAGCCTCTGAGGGGGCATCTTCACATCTGAGCCATCCATCCACTAGCGCCATCCACCATTGGTGGGTCCCCGTCCTCAGTTAGTTGGGGTTGCACATGGTGAGTCACCACACACATGTGAGCACGAGCAGACCCTGGTGGCAGGGGAAGCCATGGAGAGTCCGCGTCGGTGGGAGCACTCTTCTCCAGACTCTGCTCAGCAGGACCAGATGCTGAATCCTGCGGGCCAGCCATGAAAAGGAGAGCCACCGAGGTACTGGAACAGTTGTCACGTGCGCTCTCCACATTCGCGCAGAGGATGGAGGAGTCCTGCATGAGTGGAATACACAGGGGCGTGACTCTGAGACAGTGTCACGGGTATGTGTGGGAATGCCTGCGATGGAGGAAAGGCTAGCCTCCATCGAGCTTCAAGCACGGCTCATCAATGAGTCCATTCAGGCCCTGACAACGGATATTCGGATTCAGGGTGAGCAACATTCTGCTGCCTTACACAGGCTGACAGATACATTATAACTGGCCTTCCAAGGCTTCACACAAGTCCTCCAAACTGTCATCCAGCAGGGTGGAAGGAGTGATGTGGGCCTGGCCCAGGAGAGGGATGATAGCGAAAGGGGACATAGAAGTGGGGATGCCACTCAAAGCGCTCCCACGTCTCACCCGTTGCCCCCCTCTCAATCAGTACCCGCAATGCTGCCTCCTCTGCAGGTGGTCGAGTCTGCCCCTGCACAGGTGCAGGTGGAGCAGTCTTTGGAGGGGCCCTCACGGGCACCGAAACCCAGAGGGCGTCCACGCAAAGCATCTCATCGGTCAGGGCATGGACAAGAGCAACCTGCCACTACCTCTGCTGAAGCTACAGGGGTAGCACCACATAGGGGTTCCCGTAAACATAAGGCTAAAGTGTTGTGAGCACAAAGGGGATGCACAAGGGTGTATGAGACAATGTCATGTTTTTCATTTAGTTTTGTTTGTTTTGCCAAGCACATTAAAATTTGTTATCACCACTGTTGCCATGTCTTTGGAAATCTTGTCTGGTTTGTGCAATATTTCCCTTTCCTGAGGATCACTATGAAGACCCACACCTGATGCCACCCATTGTGTCACTGCAGAGTGGGTGTAGGTGTATTTGCAGGACTCTTTTGTGCAGACGATTGAGAGATGCCAGCGATGTCCCCGGTGGCACCCTGGAAGGATCTGGAGGAGAAGTTGTTGAGGCAGTGGTGACTTTGACAGTGACAGATAAGAAGTTGGTGCTCGGGCCAACCGGGAGCAGCTCGGCATCAAGGAGGCTGCAGATGTCCACTGCTGCTCAGAGAGGTCCAGGAAGCTGAGCCTCGGTCTGTGGACCCTGTGGCGAGGGTAGTGCCCTCTGCGACGCATCTCTCTCTGCGGTTGCCCTCCCTCATGCTGTGCAGGTGGATGTGTCACAGCACTGTGTTGTGGAGCTCCACGTGTCAGAGGTGGACGGCGTGGCCGGCGAGGCTGGTGATGCTGTTCGTCCTCCGATGAGGTCATGACTGCAGCTATGGCGGCCCCCATCCGGAAGTTGTACGTTTGAGGGTGTCTGCAAGGTAGGTAAATGTGTCTGGGCACTCGGGTTGAGGTTCTAAGTTAGTGGATTTTAGTGTTTGGAGGAGGGTGGCACAGGCCAAACTTTGTCCAAAGTGACAGAGTGACCTCCTGCAATGAATGAGGGTCTCCCCCACCCCCCCCCCCCACCCGCCTCCCCCACCCCGCACCTGTCAAATGGACCTTTGCAGCTTCCACAGGCTGGTGGCTGCAACACGTCTGTTTCAACTGGGAGCGTTTCCCCCAGTACGGGAAACACTTTCAGTTGAGATGGAAATCCCACCTCTCCTAAAATATCATTTCAATTAGGTCTGCAAACGACCTGAACTATCTAATTAATTGGTTTAAGTGGGATCCCGCCGGCTTTAATTGCCGGTGGGAGTCTCGCATGCGGGGGCTGCGTGCGATCTAAGCATGTCATTGGGGAACCCAGAAGTGGGCGGGTTGGAGCTGGGCTCCGGACCCGCCCCGGAAATCCCGAATTTTAGCAGCCCCCCCGCCACGAACGCACTCGCTCGGCCATCCGAAAATCGACCCGAACTTGTTTCTTTGGTTATTTTTTTTCTCCTTTACTTGATGAATATAACAACATAACTGTTTTTGTTCTTTATTTCGTAAGAATTTTCACACCAAGTGTGCAATTCATGTATTATGTACGTTAAATCGACATTTGGGAAATCACAATTATCTGCCAATTTCCATTATTCATGAAAGGGTCCCCTCCATTATTTGTTTATTGGAGGTTCCATTGGAGTTTTACTGTTGGAGTTTAAGCCTTCTGTGCCTGCTGTTAACCTTTTTTTTATTCGTTCATGGGATGTGGGCGTCGCTAGCAAGGCCAGCATTTATTGCCCATCCCTAATTGCCCTTGAGAAGGTGGCGATGAGCCGCCTTCTTGAACCGCTGCAGTCCATGTGGTGAAAATTCTCCCACAGTGCTATTAGGTAGGGAGTTCCAGAATTTTGACCCAGCGACGATGAAGGAATGGCGATATATTTCCAAGTCGGGATGATGTGTGACTTGGAGGGGAATGTGTAGGTGCCTGCTGCCCTTGTCTTTCTAGGTGGTAGAGGTCGCGGGTTTGGGAGGTGCTGTCGAAGAAGCCTTGGTGAGTTGCTGCAGTGCATGCCGGTGGTGAAGGAAGTGAATGTTTAGGGTGGTGGATGGGGTACCAATCAAGCGGGCTGCTTTGACCTGAATGGTGTTGAGCTTCTTGAGTGTTGTTGGAGCTGCACTCGTCCAGGCAAGTGGAGAGTATTCCATCACACTCCTGACTTGTGCCTTGTAGATGGTGGAAAGGCTTTGGGGAGTCAGGAGGGGAGTCACTCACTGCAGAATACCCAGCCTCTGACCTGCTCTTGTAGCCTCAGTTTTTATGTGGCTGGTCCAGTTAAGTTTCTGGTCAATGGTGATCCCCAGGATGTTGATGGTGGGGGATTCGGCGATGGTAATGCCGTTGAATGTCAAGTGGAGGTGGTTAGACTCTCGCATGTTGGAGATGGTCATTGCCTGGCACTTGTCTGGTGCGAATGTTACTTGCCACTTATGAGCCCAAGCCTGGATGTTGTCCAGGTCTTGCTGCATGCGGGAACGGACTGCTTCATTATCTGAGGGGTTGCGAATGGAACTCAACATTGTGCAATCATCAGCGAACATCCCCATTGCTGACCTTATGATGGAGGGAAGGTCATTGATGAAGCAGCTGAAGATGCTTGGGCCTAGGACATTGGCCTGAGGAACTCCTGCAGCAATGTTCTGGGGCTGAGATGATGGGCCTCCAACAACCACTACTGTCTTCCTTTGTGCTAGGTATGACTCTAGCCACTGGAGAGTTTACCCCCTGATTTCCATTGACTTCAATTTCACTAGGGCTCCTTGATGCCACACTCGGTCAAATGCTGCCTTGATGTCAAGGGCAGTCACTCTCACCTCATCTCTGGAATTCAGCTCTTTTGTCCATGTTTGAACCAAGGCTGTAATGAGGTCTGGAGCCAAGTGTCCTGTCGGAACCCAAACTGAGCATCAGTGAGCAGGTTATTGGTGAGTAAGTGCCGCTTGATAGCACTGTCGACAACACCTTCCATCACTTTGCTGATGATTGAGAGTGGACTGATGGGGCGGTAATTGGCTGGATTGGATTTGTCCTGCTTTTTGTGGACAGGACATACCTGGGCAATTTTCCACATTGTCGGGTAGATGCCAGTGTTGTAGCTGTACTGGAACAGTTTGGCTAGAGGCCCGGCTAGTTCTGGAGCACAAGGCTTCAGCACTACAGCCGGGATGTTTGTCGGGGCCCATCGCCTTTGTTGTATCCAGTGCACTCGGCCGTTTCTTGATATCGTGTGGAGTGAATCAAATTGGTTGAAGACTGGCTTCTATGATGGTGGGGATATCGGGAGGAGGCAGAGATGGATCATCCGCTCAGCACTTCTGGCTGAAGATGGTTGCAAATGCTTCAGCCTTGTCTTTTGCACTCACGTGCTGGACTCTGCCATCATTGAGGATGAGGATGTTCACAGGGCCTCCTCCTCCCGTTAGTTGTTTAATTGTCCACCACCATTCACGACTGGATATGGCAGGACTGCAGAGGTTTGATCTGATCCGTTGGTTGTGGAATCGCTTAGCTCTGTCTATAGCATGTTGCTTCCGCTGTTTAGCATGCATGTAGTCCTGAGTTGTAGCTTCACCAGGTTGGCACCTCATTTTTAGGTACGCCTGGTGCTGCTCCTGGCATGCTTTTCTACACTCCTCATTGAACCAGGGTTGATCCCCTGACTTGTTGATAATGATAGAGTGAGGAATATGCCGGGCCATGAGGTTACAGATTGTGCTGGAATACAATTCTGCTGCTGCTGATGGCCCACAGCGCCTCGTGGATGCCCAGTTTTGAGCTGCTAGATCTGTTCTGAATCTATCCCATGCAGCACAGTGGTAGTGCCACACAACAGGAGGACTGTGTTGTGGTCACTCCTACCAATACTGTCATGGACAGATGCATCTGCGACAGGTAGATTGGTGAGGACGAGATCAAGTAGGTTTTTCCCTCTTGTTGGTTCACTCTCCACCTGCCGCAGGCCCAGTCTGGCAGCTATGTCCTTCAGGACTCGGCCAGCTCGGTCAGTAGTGGTGCTACCGAGCCACTCTTGGTGATGGACATTGAAGTCCCCCACCCAGAGTGCATTCTAATATTATGCCTGTTAACTTTCTTTTTGAGCTTACATATCATGTGGCAGGAGAAAGGGGTGGTTTACCACATTATGATACTATACTAGAGGTACAAAGAGGATCACTGACAGGAAAAAGGGTTTTACTGAGACATAATATACTATGTTTTAAAGAGGTAGTACATCATTGTGTATATTAAAAAGATGAATGATTCCAAGGCAGTAGTCCATTCCTACGGTTCAAATGACAAACTTTTTTGGTAATTTTTCTCCTTTTCTTTTCCACCAAACTTGTCCTCTCACACCCTCCTCTCCTGAAGCCTCCTTGCTGATGTACAGTTTTACCACCACTCAGGTAAATCATCATCCAAGTAGCGATTCTTCACGTGAGACAATGCAGTGGGGGTTAAATTGGTTAACCCCCGAAAATGGGCAAGGGGATTGCATAGCGCGATTAACCAGTGCCCGGTCGTTGAAATGTTTTACATGATTTCTGCGAGCAGCCAGCCTTGCCTGCGCTGTTGAGTGGCTGCTCATCAGCAGGGGGCCCAGATATTGCGAGTGGCTAGCACCACTTAAAGGGAGCCTGCACCTCTTAAAGGGAAGGTGCATTGCGGCTGCAGGAAGTGGTAGAAGTCAATGGTGAATTGAATCTGTGCTGCAATATAGTGAAGCATGGTGATGATGGGAACTCTAGAATTTTTAACGAGCAACAACTTGGCTGCTCAAAGTTTGCCGGACTCTTATATTTTCTGAACAGAGTCTGAATGGAGATCAGAAATCGCACACGTAAAACACAGATGCAGGTCCCGTCCTTATGTTAATAAATTGTTGCGTTCCTTCAAATCATTGAATCAAGGTTGCTCAGCACTACACCCCCCCATCACCCACCTACCAACAAACTCCTTCAATCAGTATTCAACTCTTCCATTCAGATGCTTCATTTCACCCTCAACATTACCACTGATGCAAGCTGCACACCCACAACTCACAGGTCAGCTATTCAACCATGACAGCCACATCACCCAAACATCTTGCAGGACACTCAGTCACAATTCCAGCTTTCTTGCAGGAGAAGGTGGTGCATAACAGGAGGCAGCAAGTGGTGGTGACTCCATGGAAGCTGAACCTGCTGTCCTCTCAGGATGACAGCATTCCTGTCCCACCCCTGCCACTCCGCCAGTGCCCTTGCTGTTGCCCGTCAGCTAGCCAGCCCACTCCCTGTAGAGTATTTAAACTTCATTATAGGAACATAGGAACAGGAATAGGCCATTGAGCCCCTTGAGCCTTTTCCGTCATTCAATGAGATCATGGCTGATCTGTGACCTAACTGCATATAGTGCCTTAGCCCCATATCCCTTAACACCTTTGGTTAACAAAAATCTATCAATCTCAGATTTAAAATTAACAATCGAGCTCACATCAACTGCCGTTTGCGGAAGAGAGTTCCAAACTTCTACCACTCTTTACGTGTAGAAACGTTTCCTAACTTCACTCCTGAAAGTTCTGGCTCTAATTTTTAGGTTATGTCCCCTCGTCCTAGTATTCAAGTCTAGGAGACCTCTAAAAAGAGGTACAAATGCATCAGCAGCCAGAAGCAATAATCCTGCAACTAACCTGTAACTCCTGCATGATCCCTTTAAATAGCGCTGGTGGGGTGGGAGGGGTGGGGGGTGGATTCTCCATGCCGTTTAAGACCTGTTTAGCTGTACGAGGTTAAGATAGTGTGTTGGCTGGAGCGTGGAGTTCCAAAATTGCATCTTTTCCTTTAAATCAGCGTTGTACACTGATCCACCGCATAATCTCCCTACTTTACATGCTGCAGGCGTTTGTTAAGTGAGCATGCGCAAACGCCGTCACCAATATGGCGTCCTGCGCATGTAGTGCCGGAAGTGCACACCATTTTGGGTCCTTAGGAGTCCACGTAGCATCGACACAATGGGCGCTACTTGGCCCAATTTAACCCCCAGTGAGTTTTGACAAGCTATTCTATCTTGTCCTCAGCCGATACCTACACATGGACAGTTCCAGCAGGTGATCCTGGATAATGATTAGGAGCAGAAAACCCCGGCTGATTTTTTTTCTCCCTAACTCTGGGGCACTGAGAGCATATGTGGTGTTGACCCAGCTGAGCTCAATTAACTGAGCACCACCAGGGTTCTTCCTGCTCAGTGAGCTGCTGCTGTAACCATCATATCTATCGGGGATCATGTTATAAACTTCATGAGCTTCACTCCTACAACTTAGAATGTGATATGAATCTCTCTACTAGATTGCCATCTTCAAATCACTCTCCAAAATGTATTATTCTCTATCTAAAAAATATGGCAAACAGTTGAAACTGTACAATCACATTATCAATGATCATTTTCTAAGTAGTGTTGCAGGAGGAATACACGTGCGTGCCCCTCATCCTTATTAATCTAAGAAGTAAAATTTACAAGCTCCCTATAGGTTTACTGCTTTTTGGTCAGGAACTCTGTAAAAAGAAAAGCATTGGGGCCGCGTCTTCACAATTATTTAATTCTATTTTAAAACTGATTTTAAAAATGAAGTGTTAGAAATCTAAAACCACCCCACTAGGGTCATTGAATATTTTTAAGGCTGAGTTAGATAGATTCCTGATTAACAAGGGAGTCAAAGGTTAGACGGGAAAGTAGGGCTGAGGTCACAATCAGATCAGGCATGATCTTATCAAATGGCAGAGCAGGCTCGAGGGGCAGAATGGCCTACTCCAGCTCTTAATTCTTATGTTCGTATGTAGTCTACGTGACCATGGGTAGGAGTCCAAATTACCTCCAGTACTATCCTGTTGTCCCTGTCCTAGCATTTCATAAGTCAAGGATTTCTGGGCCAAAGGATCTGGGCAATTCCACGGTTGGCCGAAAGCCTCAGGGCCGAACAGTGATGATCAGTGTGATTGGAGCACAGCTGCCTGTGGCATTCTACAGTAACAGAATCACTGACAAGGACAGAAGATTTTTGTGGTGCCAGGAGGAGATTCATGCCTTCTTTTCAGAGCGGCCTGCAGCGGCCTCTTTCGGGACGGCTGGTTAGGCCGTTTTATGTCCAGTCGCACTAGTGGAGGGTGTGTGGCGCATACTCTACCCACCCTTAAGATGGTTGACTGAGCATATGCTTGTTTGGTGTGATTTAGAAAGTGGTGGCATTCGGCATTGTGGTATAACTGTCCTATGATTTCTCCATTTGTCAGGCTAAGAGAAGAACAAATTATATATGCTGTGGTCAATAAAGTTCCATCATAATTTATGCCTACATTGTTTCCCCTGGGGAGGAGAGAGGGAAGAATGTTTGAAATGTAAAGCGACCACATTAGCTGAATTTGGAACAGTACAACAAGAGCTTTGTCACTGCAAAATGTTTCTAAATTATATTGAAAAGACCTTTTTGCCACCATTACATGTAATTGCCTAATGTAATTGCCTGAACATGAGAAAGAAAAACAAGAGGTCACGTTAAAGGAACAGGGCAATATTTTTTTTTGCATTTTTTGTTCCAAGAACTGGATGAGTCCAACAGTAAAAGAGTAAAAGAGGGTCTAGTATTTTGTAATGGGTGATGTCACACAACCTTGGTCCATATGGGGTCATGACATTGTAATCCTCATAATTTCTCCTAAATACTACACAGACATACTGAATAAACTTGACTAGCAACTTTGAGCTGGGAGTTTACTGAAAAATAAACCTACCTTATGATTTTAGGGCTACATAATCCCCTTGTCTTTCAGATTTGTGCTTGCAACATCATACAGGGAGCTTTATATTGGAACGGCATGGCTTGATTTTATCCTGCATGTATCAATAATAAGGTTTCGTCCTTAGGAAAGGGGAGAAAAATCCCAAATGCTTTGTTTGTGTTCTGGATGTTGGCATAACTGGAAGTTTCCAAAACTTATGTCACTATAGTTTTTCAGGAGTATAGCCATTTCTGGGAACAGTGGAGCATTTTGACCCAAGCAATTTATCATTGCTTGAGCCACAGCGGGAGGCTACTTGATTATATCTGGATATCTGCTATTATTTTTATGTACTCATACCATGGTGTTAGTATGGTTAACGCAACAAGTCCCATTCGCCATCACCCCTGTACTCTCTGACCTACATTGGCACCCAGTCGAGCAACACCTCGAATTTAAAATTCTCTTCCTTGTGTTCAAATCCCTCCATGGCCTCGCCCCTCCCTATCTCTGTGACCTCCTCCAGCCCTACAACTCTCCAAAATCCCTGCATTCCCCAACTCTGGCCACTTGTGCAACCCCGACTTCCTTTGCCCCACCATTGGTGGCTGTGCCTTCAGCTGCCTAGGCCCTAAGCTCTGGAATTGTCTTCCTAAACCTCTCTACCTCTCTCTCCTCCTTTAAGATCCTCATTAAAACCTACCTCTTTGACCAAGCATTTGGTCACCTGTCCTAGTGTCACCTTCTTTGATTCGGTGTCACTTTTTGCGCTCCAGTGAAGCGCATTGAGACATTTTACTATGTTAAAGGTGCTACATAAATGCAATTTGGCATTGTTGTTAAACTAACACTGACTAAAAATCTAGCCTACAAAGTCTAAAGAGAGGAGAGGTTTTTTAAAGCTAATGCATAGCAACAGACAGTGCCACTGTTTTGGCTGCTTATGAAACACGAAAATTAGCCATTGCAATTTGAGGAACTTATATAAAGAGACAATTTGTTTTTTTTTAAAAATGTTTTCTAACAGAAAGCTAAAATGATGCAACAAATAACTGGGAGTTTTTTAGAATCTATTTTCCCCACTGGACTTCTCCTGAAAGTGCTGAATCTTGCTGGTGGTATGGCTCACCAGATGTTGGCAGCCTATCTGTACTTCAGTCAGATTGCTATTCATTGTGCATCAGCCTTGACGGTGAGTCTTGACAAGCTATTCGACTGTGAAAGTCATCAGAGCTGAGCCCACTTCTATCTACCAGCAGGGGTCACTGGAGCGCACGAACCTGCCTAACTTTTCCACTCTTTTGCTCAGGGGTACTGAGGCCAATTGTAGTGCCCCCAATTGCTAACCCAGCTGAGATCAGAATTGGAATCCTCTGGTCTGCATGGCATGGTGATACGCCAGAAGTGACTTTACCTATTGGGCCATTTTGGGGGAGAGTCATGAAAATGCCAGGATGAAGGTTAAGTTAAAAAATGTTGGAACAATTTGAAATGTTGCTTCAGTTCCAACAGAATAAATTCTCTCATACAGGAGCTGACTTAGGTCTGGTTAAAAAAAAAACTTCCATCGTTGGAGTATCACCCAGGCAATTACTTTACAGAGATTTATTAGGCATGTACTTTGGTAAAATTAACTAAATGATTACCACCATTTAGAAACGTATGTTGTCTCATTCATAATCTCGGCTGATCTTACTGTGATAGTACAAGATATCCATGAAACAGCTTTATATTAATGTCTTATGAGGGTGGGTTTCCCATTAGATTGATGCTAACGGGCAATATGGCACTGAAAGAGTTAACAACATTTGTTATTTCTTTATTAACTATCACTTCTTGACCATCTTGAGCAACAAAAAGAGGCTTCGTAATATTATCAATATTAATATGTTTCCACAAATTCTGACTGTCAATTATCAAACCATGGGTCATGTTCTTTGTCTTTTGGTTCTAGGAGTGTTCATATCCATATATCCAGGTTTGTCAACACTAATAATCTCCTACTTGAAATTCTCCTGGTTTTCCACTGTGAGCTATCAACTCGCACCTTTGATGACTCTCCCTTAGTCCTTTTACATGAATTGACATTCTTGACCTCGACTTGAACTGACCTCAAATTGAGCTGCCACATTTCCTCCTTTGTTAAGTCTGTCTCCAAGAAACTTGGTTTACTCTTACATGCCAACCTCTTTTTTTTTTCTCTTAACAATGCTTAACTCTTTATAAAGTCCAAGACGTGAACACTTCTCCTATAACTGAGATGGTTCTTCTGGCATCTCTGGTATCCTGGAGAGATGGCTATCAGATGGCCCATCCCCCTTATACCTCTAGCCTCCAAACTGTCTTTATTTGTGGCATCCTCTCTTCTCTCTCTCTCTTGCTTCTCTGAAATTTCCTATCTTTTTCCTCCTGAGCTGCTGTTTCTCTTCCCCTCATCCTCACTATTAAAGAAAGAAAGACTTGCATTTATATAGCACCTTTCACAACCTCAGGATGTCTTACTCCTTCTGCTCTTTTGCTTCTTCCAACCTCAATGAAACCCTGCACCATGGGCCTTGGTTTCTCAATTTTAAAACAAAATTGCACGTGATCACTTCCATTTGGGATCTGTAAGCATTGAAATTTCTTGCTGCTGTTACCTGACTGCCACAGGGAGGAAAGAACCAACTGCAGACTGTCCCTGCAGCTCATCATTCATGAAATGGCTAGTCTTTGTGCATACTGCATGTGTTATGGACAGATAGCTGCTTCTTGCCCTGTAGTAGTGGGAGACAGCTAATGCAGGCTTTTATGAGCCTTCTTAAAAGCCTTGGCTTCTTGGTGCAGGTGACTGTGAGTATTCTGTAATATCTTTGCTGCTACCCTGCATATAATCACCTACAGCAATGCAGGACGTCACATGTTACAGCTATAATGCTCACCAGATGCAATGGATTCGATTTTCAAATTAAAAAATGGGTGGGTTGGGGGCAGGGGGCATTGAAAATTGCCACCATTTCAGACCTGCCCCCAACCCGCCTCCAATCCGCCCATTTCCAGTTTTCATGGGGCGGGACCAACCCATTCCCAGGAGGCTGGTCGGGCCTTAAAACCTTTCGAGGAGGCTTCAGGCCTCCATTTTTCGCTAATTCCCCATTTCAACCCCGGGGGGCCGGGATTCCTGGACCTTCTGTTTTATGCCTTGTGAAAGGAGGCGTGAAGGCCTGAGACTAACAGATAGGTGCCTAGAGAGGCACAGCTTGTGGGCCCAGAGGAGTAGGAGTGTTTCCCCCAGGCCCAACAAGCCTACCTGCACCGCCCCCCCCCCCACCCCGATCAGCGACCACCGATCCCAAACACCACTCCCCCACCGATCGCGGACCCCCGACCTCAGACCGCAGAACCCTGACCCCTGATAGTGGACCCCCCGTGACTGAGCCCCAATCCCATCCCCCATGACTCATGACCCTGTGCCCACCTATGTCCACTCATGCCCACCTATGCCTACCAGTGCCCACCCATGCCCCTCCCCCCCCCCATTCATGCAAACAAAGAATTACCTACAGACTTACCTGGCTGGTCTCTCATCCGGACAGGAAACCGACAAAAAAAAAGATGCCCTTACGTTAAAATCGGTTTCCCGACCTCAAATTGACCCCCCTGTCTCCTTCCCTGCTCCGTTTTAAAATTGAGCCCAATAACTCCAACTTAGGCCAAGACTTACCACTGAGCCACAGCTAGCACCTAACAGGCAACATTAGAACATTTATTGTAAATGAAAAATGGCACCAACTGCCATTAAGAGCCACTAACAAGCCTATAATTGGAATGATTAAGCCATAGGTGTAATGCTAGAAAATTAGGGCTACTAAGTTCTATTTTCGCAGAATGGAAAACTCAGTATAATGCTAAAATCATCAGCTGGCACCCCCCTCTTTATCATAACTTTTAATACCAACTTCTGTGGAGTGTTCTTATTCATAGCCATCGAGCTCAGAATCTAATTTAATAAATGTGCCTCTTTTAATCCTTTCTGTAATGTATAAACATTGAACAATGGATGCCAGGGAATTACTCAAGTGAGTGTAATGTAATGGAGGGGTTCAATTGGCATCGGAACCATAAGAGAGGAGTTTAAGAATCTTATATTCATCATCTGAATACTAAGATTGGATTACAGCCTTAAAGTGACCCTCCACCATCTCCTTAATATCTCCTGTCACATTTATAAATATAAATAAATACTGTTGAAATTTTAATGGGGTTTCATTTTGTTTTTACTGAGCTTTTATACCAATGGTGGCTCTCAGGATGCTCCATGTCCTTGACAACAAATAATGCTAACAACATTACAGCAAATTTATTGAGAAATAGCCTGAAACCGATGATCAGGGAAATCCATGTTCAGTTTATATTATCTGAAGATTATATATAGTTAGAAATACAGCCATATAAATACTGTGGCTACAAGAGCAGGTCAGAGGCTGGGTATTCTGCAGCGAGTGACTCACCTCCTGACTCCCCAAAGCCTTTCCACCATCTACAAGGCACAAGTCAGGAGTGTGATGGAATACTCTCCACTTGCCCGGATGAGTGCAGCTCCAATAACACTCAAGAAGCTTGACACCATCCAGGTCAAAGCAGCCCGCTTGATTGGCACCCCATCCACCACCCTAAACATTCACTCCCTTCACCACTGGCGCACAGTGGCTGCAGTGTGTACCATCCACAGGATGCACTGCAGCAACTCGCCAAGGCTTCTTCGACAGCACCTCCCAAACCCGTGACCTCTACCACCTAGAAAGACAAGGGCAGCAGGCACATGGGAACAACACCACCTGCACGTTCCCCTCCAAGTCACACACCATCCCGACTTGGAAATATATCGCCGTTCCTTCATCGTCGCTGGGTCAAAATCCTGGAACTCCCTAACAGCACTGTGGGAGAACTTTCACCACACGGACTGCAGCGGTTCAAGAAGGCGGCTCACCACCACCTTCTCAAGGGCAATTAGGGATGGGCAATAAATGCTGGCATTGCCAGCGATGCCCACATCCCATGAACGAATAAAAAAATATATATATAGTTAGAAAGAAAGAAGAAGTATCATGCTTGGCTCAGTGGTAGCAGTCTTGCCTCTGAGTTAGAAAGTGATGGGTTGAAGCCCCGCTCCCAAAACTTGAGCAGATAATCTTGGGCACTATTCAAAGGAGAGCAGTGGGGTATATGGCCAACGTTTACCCCTCAACCACCTAGAATATATTATCTGGTCATTAATTTTTTGCAGTTTGTCTGACCTTGCTGTGTGCAAATTGGCTGCTCTGTTCACCTAAATTATGATGTGGAGATGCCGGTGATGGACTGGGGTTGACAATTGTAAACAATTCCGAAAGCTTGTGAATTTAAAATAAAATTGCTGGACTATAACTTGGTGTTGTAAAATTGTTTACACCTAAATTATGACAGTGACTACACTTCAAAAAAATACTTCATTGACAGTAAAGCTCTTTGGGACATCCTGAGGAAGCGAAAAGTGCTATATAAATTCTTTCTTTGTATAGTTAGCTGCAAAAGTGCCATAAAAAGAAATTCCTGAATAGTAATCCTATTTAAGAATTCCACTAAGATTCATGATAAATATATCCTTATAATTTCTTTATAATATAAGGTCATATTTTTAAAAATCCTCCAGTAATAACCAGGCACAATTAAGTAGCTGAATTCCAGATAGTTGCATGTAATTTATTTGATGAAAATCATATGAAAATGTTTCCTCATTAGATGTCTTATAGCAGATAAAAGTGTATATGATGGGAGGGGATTCTGACATGCTTCCCTCCCAAGAATCTGCACCAGGTGGTTGCTCAGTCTTAGGTCTTCTATCTAGAGTCTGATGGATAAGAATGATCAAAAGAACTACTAATTGTTTTTGTCAGTGCAGTGTTCAATTAAAGTTGTTCCATGTTTAAATGGATCGAGATTTAAAGCTAAATGTACCTGCAACGTTATTCTTCAGAAACACTGCAACATTTGTCAATTATACTGCTCTCTGCTGTCCCTACAGTACTTTTACAGGTTAACTGATTACTGTCATCCATAGGTCACTGGTACAACGTGCTTCTGATGGACCACTCATTGCAAAAAAAAATTACCTATGAACTTCTGTTTGAAAAAAACATCTTCAAGAAAAAGTTGATATTTTAACAAAGTATGGGTTGTGTATTTATAGCTTGCAATATCTAATCCCTGATCATGTTTGTAAGTGGTTAGCTAATATGTTCCTGAGAGGTGAAATGCCGATTTGTTTGAAAGGCAGTCAATGTTTAAAGCCCATGTGAAAAATGATCACCTACAAACCTTTTTATTCCAAAGAAATTCTTACAAAGAAGAGGTAAAGTGTTAATTCTAACCAAGGGGGTCTATATGTGCAACAAAGTGATAAATGAGTGAATCTTAGGAAGACATGAGGCATATTATGTGATTTTATTTTAAATTATTATTTCCATATTTGTCAGACACAGGCTATAATAGCACTTTCACAAATATGGCTACAGTGTTTTTTACCTGGACTTTCCCTAATCACAGGGTCAGGGATCAGTACTTCTGCTCAGTGCCCCAACCTGACATAACCCCGGCCCGTCAGAATTCTGCAAACCACCCCAAGGCCAGTTAATCAGACGGGGTCAGAGTTACATCTTTGTGCTGGGCTGAAATCCCACCACACCAAAGATGTGCCCAAACTCACTAAGCACAGAAAATCTAGGCTCATATGACAAAATGTTATAATGGAAAAGTCCTATGTAACCTTATAATGGCAAAATCCTTATTTCCTGCCACAGTTTAGTTTTCTGGCCTCCTGCCATTAGTTTGTGCTGTGGTGAGAGTTGCCCAGGTCACCCGCAATTCCAGGAATTTCAGGAATTTCTGTTTTCTGCCCACAGAACCCATTGGTACAAATCAATCGCAAGCTACTTTTTTTAATGTCTTTGCGTTTATATCTCCTTTTGCACCTCATAATTTTGTGCCCCACTCACCTGTGAGGTACTTTTTGTTTGGGGCATATTCCCCGTAAACAAATTTTTAGCCTCCGATTGCAATATCTGGCCTCACTCCTGTCCAGCCTGTGCCTTTCTGGTCTGCTCTCCTGTCTCTAAAGATGTGACCCACTCTTTTGGCTGCCCAAATTTTACAACAACTTTCCGTCTCCAGCCACAATGTCTGACTCCACTCCTCTCAGTCTCCAGCCACAATGTCTGACTCCACTCCTCTCAGTCTCCAGCCACAATGTCTGACTCCACTCCTCTCAGTCTCCAGCCACAAGGTCTGGCTTTGCACCTTTCCGTCTCCAGCCACAATGTCTGACTCCACTCCTCTCAGTCTCCAGCCACAAGGTCTGACTCCACTCCTCTCAGTCTCCAGCCACAAGGTCTGGCTCTGCACCTTTCTGTCTCCAGCCACAATGTCTGGCTCTGCACCTTTCTGTCTCCAGCCACAAGGTCTGGCTCTGCACCTTTCTGTCTCCAGCCACAAGGTCTGGCTCTGCACCTTTCTGTCTCCAGCCACAATGTCTGGCTCTGCAATTCTCAGTCTCCAGCTGCGATGTCTGGCTCCACTCTTCTCAGTCTCCAGCTATAATGTCTGGCTCTGCTCCTCTCCCTCCTCTGTCTCCGCCCCTGTTCCATTCAAAATGCAAGATCCACTCCCCAGACTCCTGTTTTTTTGACCTCCTGCCCTCTCCCGTGTTTCCTGCACTCAAAAACAATCTTGTGTCCTCATTCCCCAGCAGCTTGGGCTTGCTCCATTCACAATTTCAGGTCTGTTTCCCTGGGTTCATGGCAGCTTCCTGCTTTATCCTCCTGTCCAGCCTGTGCCTTTCTGGTCTGCTCTCCTGTCTCTAAAGATGTGACCCACTCTTTTGGCTGCCCAAATTTTACAACAACTTTCCGTCTCCAGCCACAATGTCTGACTCCACTCCTCTCAGTCTCCAGCCACAATGTCTGACTCCACTCCTCTCAGTCTCCAGCCACAATGTCTGACTCCACTCCTCTCAGTCTCCAGCCACAAGGTCTGGCTTTGCACCTTTCCGTCTCCAGCCACAATGTCTGACTCCACTCCTCTCAGTCTCCAGCCACAAGGTCTGACTCCACTCCTCTCAGTCTCCAGCCACAAGGTCTGGCTCTGCACCTTTCTGTCTCCAGCCACAATGTCTGGCTCTGCACCTTTCTGTCTCCAGCCACAAGGTCTGGCTCTGCACCTTTCTGTCTCCAGCCACAAGGTCTGGCTCTGCACCTTTCTGTCTCCAGCCACAATGTCTGGCTCTGCAATTCTCAGTCTCCAGCTGCGATGTCTGGCTCCACTCTTCTCAGTCTCCAGCTATAATGTCTGGCTCTGCTCCTCTCCCTCCTCTGTCTCCGCCCCTGTTCCATTCAAAATGCAAGATCCACTCCCCAGACTCCTGTTTTTTTGACCTCCTGCCCTCTCCCGTGTTTCCTGCACTCAAAAACAATCTTGTGTCCTCATTCCCCAGCAGCTTGGGCTTGCTCCATTCACAATTTCAGGTCTGTTTCCCTGGGTTCATGGCAGCTTCCTGCTTTATCCTCCTGGTCCCCCCATCACCCCCCAGGCTCCTTTTTCTATAGTCCTAGCAGCTTCTAGCTCCGACCTCCTCACTCTGCTCCACTGCCGAGTCTGCACTCCCAGCACTTACCTCATTTCTCTGCCCCAGTTCCATGTCTAATGCTCCAGCTCTGTCCTCCTCGACCTGCCCCACTCTCATGTCTGCCGCTCTCGCCTCCACCAAAAGATAGCATTCAACTTTTCTCGCCTTGGAATTTTGAATGGAGCAGGACAGAGGTGCTGGGGTAGGAGGACACAAGATTGTTTTTTCTCTCCATTTGATCCCCTTTCCAACCATCACTGGCTTCTCTTCCAGCTCCAATCATTCACACACCAACCACCAGCAGAAAAACCAACATAATCCAGCCCAAGTCCAAGAATCTCTTACGTCCACAATGGACAATGGAATCCTAACATCACCAAACCAAATGAACATTTATTCTATTTTAATAAAATAAATATTCTAAAATAAATCATTTCCACAACATGTTTATTATGCCTTTCTTTGTACTTCTTCATTTAAACCTTTTAAAACCTTAATTTGGAATTACAATTTGAAACTCCATTATTCCTCTGGGGCTGAAATTCTGTACGGATTCTGCTGGAGTTATGGCTGGAGACCAGAGAAAGCCCCATGGAACTCCAGCCTCTATATTACATTCTGCACATCTCAGCTTTATTACTACAACATTTCCCTTCTTTCCATTCCTCACACCATTTCGCCTCATTTAAAAAAATATATATAGCTCCTCTACTCTTTCTTCAAATGACTGCTACTTTAACTCAAAAGAGGAGGATGGGCTTGCTACTCATAAGGAAGCAGCAATCGGTGCCTTGATGGGCCCTTTGGAGAGAACTACTGAGAGCAGCAGTGGGCTTTTCCAAGGGGGATTCAAGTCTGGCAAGGTGGCAGGAGAGTAAGAAGACAGAGGAGTAGTGATGGGTTGGGGTAAGGATTTGCGGGGGAAAGTTAATAAGAGCCGAGATACAGGTAGGAAGGGTAAGAGAGAGGAGAGAAGGGCTCCTGCAATTGTGAGCAATGCCATGAAAGATCCACCAGTACATTTGAAAAAGATCCACATGATGTTAATAAAAAGTATGTTAGTTGGTCAAGTTAATCTCTTGCATCCTTTGAAGCTCATGACTGATATTTACACTTATCCAAGCAGCCATCGAGGACGCTGTGGATAGAATATTACTTAACAGACATTAGCCTATTAAACCATTATTTGTCCAGTGGGAAAACCTAGAGACACCTCATAATAGATTTTCAATTTACTGCCCGGGAGTAAAACTGGCATTGCGAATTGGCTCCCTTTTATAGAAATCGCCCGATCTTCATTTCCATTGAAATCAATGGGAGTTTACTCCCTCGTCTCTGGTTCTGCTCAGGTGCACACCAGTCCGGTAGGATAAGTCAGAGTTTAACCCCAAAGGTACCTAACAAGAAAGAAAAAGGAAATAAAATGATATATCGTAGCAAAGAAAGCTTCATTTTTGTGTCTGCAACTGAAAATTAATCGTGAAGCAAATGTGCTATTAAGATTTATTGATTGTTGTAAACAATTTTACAACACCAAGTTATAGTCCAGCAATTTTATTTTAAATTCACAAGCTTTCGGAGACTTCCTCCTTCCTCAGGCTGGACTATAACTTGGTGTTGTAAAATTGTTTACAATTGTCAACCCCAGTCCATCACCGGCATCTCCACATCAAGATTTATTGAGGGAAGTGAATTAGGATGACTTTCCGATGAGTGAAGTAAGTCCAGCACAACATGTACCTGGAGTTCCCAGTACTACCTTTAAAACTACGTGACTACTTTTAGTTTCATTGTCGTGAAAGAACAGCTCAAAGGATAGTAAAGACAATATTAAAGGTTGCAATGATGTTTTCTGTCAGTTTGCCAACTTTTTGCAAGCATCAGTGAATAGAGGAAAATATATTTCATGGTCTGGGAATATTTTTTCCCTTTTCAAGATCCAAGAATTTTGTGGGAATTACTGATATTTGCACAGTCCCCATCTGGGATGTTTAATGCCAGTGAAAACAATAACAGAAGGGGCATGTATAGAGCAAACTTGCTCTCTTCAGACTTGCTTACAAACAGGGAAGGCTGTGTTATACATTTGTGAAATGTTTCCTGGGCACAACATTCCGGAATGATCTCTCAGCAATGCCTAAAGAATGAATCAAGCAAGCTATTGGTGCATTACCAAAGGTTTGCATTCATGAAAAAGACCTTGAGGGTCATTTTAATCTAACCTGCCTGGTGGGAAACTGACGGGATCAGATTGGCCACTAGTTTACAACCCGCCCTGTTGTTACTCTCCACTGGGCAGGTTAAGTTAAAATGATCCCCCCTTAACTCACTGATTGCTGGGACACTTGAGAATTATATGTTGTTCACACTGATAAAAGAGTAATGGTAATGCAATGTCACTGGTGTGATATCCTAAATGAGACTAATCTATAAACTGACATACAGCCTGAAAGTGCTTATAGGGCAGTGACCTGGTATTTAATGCAGTCTGGATGTTTTGTGAAACATGGCAGCTGTTGCAAAAGCATAAACTATTCAACCGTCAAGAAAATGGAAAACAACTACTTAAATCAAGAAGGAATTCAGACTAAAATTATGTTTTTGAGAAAAAAATGTCTTTTTGTTGAACAAATGCATTTGTCAAATCAGATGATTTTGGTTTGGTGTAATTTAGTTTTGGTTGGTTTAATATATGGCACTTGGAGACCAGTGCTGCTTTTTGGACTCCCAATTTCCCATTTTTTAAACAAACTACAGGAAAACACCAGGGGCTCGATTATTGGACGTCCGAGCGGGTGGGTTCGTGGCGGGGGGGTCCGAAAATCGGGGAGTCTTGGGGCTGGTCCGGAGCCCGGCTCCAACCCATCCATTTCCATGTTCCCCAGTGACGTGCTCAGATGCGTGCGCAGCCCCCGCATGCAGGACTCCCACCAGCAATTAAAGCCGGCAGGATCCAACTTAAGGCAATTAATGTGATAGTTCAGGTCGTTAGCAGACCTGATTTGTAGGATATTTTAGGAGGGGTGGGATTTTCAACTAAACTGAGAGTGTTTCCACTACTGTGGGAAACACTCCCAGTTGAAATGGACGTGTTGCAGCCACCAGCCTGTGGCAGCTGCAAAGGTCCATTTGACAGGTTGGGGGGGAGACCCTCACTCATTGCAGGAGGCCACTCTATCACTTTGGACAAAGCTTGGCCTCCACCACCCTGCTCCTAACACTAAAATTCACCAACTTGCAACCTCAACTCCGGTGTGCAGACACATTTACCTACCTTGAGGACCCCCTCAAACGTACATCTTCCGGATGGGGGCCGCCATAGCTGCAGTCATGACCTCCTCGGATGAGGAACAGCATCACCAGCCTCGCCGGCCACGCCGTCCACCTCTGACACGTGGAGCTGCACAACACAGTGCTGTGACACATCCACCTGCACAGCAGGAGGGAGGGCAACCGCAGAGAGAGATGCGTCGCAGAGGGCACTACCCTCACCACAGGGTCTACAGACCAAGGCTCAGCTTCCTGGACCTCTCTGAGCAGCAGTGCACACGGAGGCTCAGAGTCACTCGACATGTAGTCGTGGACATCTGTAGCCTCCTTCATGCCGAGCTGTTCCTGGCTGGCCCGAGCACCATCTTTTTACCTGTCGCTGTCAAAGTCACCACTGCCCTCAACAACTTCTCCTCTGCATCCTTTCAGTGTGCCACCGGGCACATCGCCGACGTCTTTCAGTAATCTGCACAAAAGAGTCCTGCAAATACACCTACACCCACTCTGCAGTGATACAATGGGTGGCATCAGGTGTGGGTCTTCATGGTAATCCTCAGGAAAGGGCATTATTGCACAAACCAGACAAGATTTTCAAAGTTGTGCATCCCCTTTGTGCTCACAAAACCTTCGCCTTTCGTTTACGGGAACCCCTATGTGTGGCAGGTTGCTCTTGTCCATGCCCTGACCGATGAGATGCTTTGCACGGACGTCCTCTGGGTTTCGGTGCCCGTGAAGGCCCCTCCAAAGACTGCTCCACCTGTACCCATGCAGGGGCAGACTTGGCCACCTGGAGAGGAGGCAGCATTGCGGGTACTGGTTGAGAGGGGGGCAACGGGTGAGACGTCGGAGTGGCGTCCCCACTTTCATGTCCCCTTTCACCATCATCCCTTTCCTAGCCCAGGCCCACATCGCTCCTTCCACCCTGCTGGATGACAGTTTGGAGGACTTGTGTGAAGCCTTGGAAGGCCAGTTGTAAGGTATCTGTCAGCCTGTTTAAGGCGGCAGAAGGTTGCTCACCCTGAATCCGAACGGCCGTTGTCAGGGCCTGAATGGGCTCATTGTTGAGCCATGCTTGACGCTCGATGGAGGCTAGCCTTTCCTCCATCGCAGACATTCCCGCACCTACCTGCAACACTATCTCAGAGATGCCTTCCGTCCCTGTGACAGTATTCCACTCGTGCAGGAGTTGGACTCCTCCATCCTCTGCGCGATAGTGGAGAGTGCGCGTGGCAACTGTTCCAGTACCTTTGCAATATGCTGCTGCCCCTCGATGACTCTCCTTTTCATGGCTGGCCCCCAGGGTTCAGCATCTGGGTCCAGCTGAGCAGGGCTTGGAGAAGAGTGCTCCCACCGACATGGACTCTCCGCGGCTGCCCCTGCCACCAGGGTCTGCTTATGCTCACGTGCGTGGTGACTCACCATGTGCAACCCCAACTAACTGAGGTCGGGGACCCACCGAGGTGTGTGTACCTGCGCTGGTGGATGGCTGGCTCAGATGTGACGATGTCCCCTCAGAGGCCGGCAGGTCCTCTGAGGAATCGCCCTCCGCAATCAAGGCGGTCGCAGATGGCCCTGCAGGAGAACAGAAAGCAATATTAAGCATGTGGACATATGTTGAGGTGCTGCAGATGCCCAGTGATGTTAAGATCATTCGTTATCATGCGTGCTGTGTGTTAGATTTCTGTCACCAGCCTCTTGTGCGCTCCCAGTCTCGGCGTCCGCCACGGACAGGCACTCCAGCGTACGGCTTAATTCCAGTGCCTGCTGCTTTGAGTCGTTGAGGACTACCTGGTGTGGTGGGCCCCCTCCGGTCCTTGCCCTCTCCCGGGCATTCTGGCATCTCTTCTCCTATCAAGGCAAAACACAGAGGCAAGATTGAGTGATGGTTGCATAGTGACCCGCTGCATGCATTGGTGTGGGTGGGGGTGAGCGTGAGGGAGATGCATGGGAGGGTGCGTGTGAGACATAGCCATGAGATTGTATGAGGATTGGGTTGCGTGGTAGTGTTCGAATGGGAACTGGGGCGGTGAGTAAGTGCAGGCAAGGTGAGGATGATAGTTGAGTGGATGTGAGGAGTGATGCGAGAGCATTGTGGTGGCAGTGCAGATGGAGTTGTGTGATGGTGGAGGTGGGAGAATACGTAAGTATACTCACTTTGGCTGACCTGGTTAGGTCATTAAATCCGTTCCTGCACTGCACCCAGGTTCTGGACACATTGCCGCTGCTGGTGACCTCCTCTGCCACCTTCAGCCAGGCTTTCTTGGTGGTGGAGGGAGTACACTTCCTCCCATCCGATGGGAAAAAAATTTCCATCCTCCTCCTCACCCCATCGAGCAGCAGAGTGAGGAGTCAGAGAACCTTGGAGCAGCCTTGCCTCTGCCCTGCTTCATGATCCTAAATTGGTTGTTTGCTGTAGGAGGAGCATTGGTGGACTGCCCCTTTAAATAGGGTTCCTCCTGCTGACAGCCTGTGATGTGGTTGCGCAGTGCGCAGTGCGCCCGCTGTGCAGGTGTAGAACGGGAAACCCGGAAGCCAAGGTAAGTGCCTTCAATTAGGCTGCGGTCGCGTGCGGAGCACCCCAAATTCACTGGGCGCATTACCCACGCCCCAGAAGTTTAAATCTCTGGTGATCATTCTAGTTACACAGCTTAGTGGTGTTCTGCTATACAAGATTGCTTATACTAGAACAGATTAGTTATGTAAAATAGTGCTAAACCAAGACTGAAGCTGTAAGCAGGCTTAGGTGCTTGAACTGTTAGAGTAGAGGAAAAGAACCCAGGTTTCAAATCAAACAAGGCAAGTGATTGGTAGAAATTATTTTTATCCAGGACAATATGTGAAACAAACTCCCTGCAACAGATTTCAATGCCATGTAGACTAAAATCCTTCAGGAAAAAGCTCGATGAATATCTGGTTGGGAATGGGATTGAGAGACAGGGAGAGAAATATTGAGAGAAATTTGATTTGCTCACAAAATGGATGGCAAGTTGGCAGGGCAATCGCTCTGTGCGCTGGTTGGTTGCGGCCATAGGCCCAAGCCAATTTTGGCATCACGTGTCATTTGAATGGAAACGGTAGGGTTGCCAACCCAGCAGGATTGCCCTGGAATCTCCAGGAATTAAAGAGTAATCTGCATTGCTGTGAGCATTCTAGAAGAAAAATCATAGGGACATTCAAAAAATAGTTTGTTTTTTTCATTTTCTTTCAAAACTTTCATTTATTAGTTACAAACATATTGAAATGGGGGATAAAATACTGTTTCAAGTATCTGGAGGTGGAAGATCATGTGATAAAACCTCCAGGAATACGTCCAACCAGAGTTGGCAAACCCTAGGAAGCGGTGAGCAGCGGGTGTCAAACGGGCAGTTCGCTGATCGTTGCCTGACAGATTCCTGGTTGACTGCGACTCTGGGCTGGCTGCAGGTAATCCTGGGAGGTAGGGGTAGGTGAAGCTGACGGGGGCGAGCCCGGGCTGGCAGCGGCCCACTGTCTTTTTGTGAAACCAGGAGGAGCATTTCATAAGGTTAGGATGGGAGTGATGAGTGAGCGGGACTTGGCACAGGATAGGATACGGGCAGCAGAGTCTTGGATGAGCCGAATGTACATAGCCTGGAGAATGGGAGCCTGACCATGAGAGCATTGGAATAGTGGAGACTAGAGGTGACAAATTCACCAGAGTTTCCGCAGCAGTTTCACTGAAGTGGGGCAGAGGCATACAGAGGTGGAAGTAAAATTACAATGCCAGGTACATTAATTGTCCTTTAAAGCTCGTTAAAAAATATGCATGCACTTGCTGGTGCAACAAATACTTGATTATGTTGTGCATTGATCAAATGCATAATTCTGAATTTTAATTAATGTGTCTCTTATGCCACCCTTTAGGGTTGGTTGGTCACATTTCAAGCAATCTGCTGGTGCACATTCCCATTTTCTCCCTCGGGCACAATCAATGTGGTGGTATTATTGCCTTCATGTCATCTTGCTGCCTGATAGACCCAGAATTAATTCCAGAGAAGCCACTTTTCACAATGTATGTGCCAAACATTGCATAAAAGAGATCATGTCATGGGAATTTATAAAATTATATAACCATTTTAGGAATAACAAACAGTTTATTGAAATAATTTTTAGGCTGCTCAACTGCTTCACAAATGCCGATTATGCTATCATTTTTTTTACAAAGTATGCAACTGTCCAGATAATAATGCCCACAACAAGGAGATTTGCTTATTTTAGATAAACTTTCCTGACAAGGTCAAGCTTCTACAGACAATCTAAATCTTTGATTAGTATTTAATACTTATAAAGAATTTGACATGCTAAAACAAGCTGGCCTCGTGGCAACTTAGATTGAGATCTTTATGTGTTATGATCTTTGCAAGAATGACTGTAATCAGAAATGAAATGGAAAGTGTAGACAAGGGTACTGTAGTAGATTGAATATATTTGGATTTTCAAAAGGCCTTTGATAAGGGACTGCCTAGTAGACTCATGACTAAGATCAAAGCATGTGGAATCAGGGGACAGGTAGCAGAATGGATAACAAGTTGGCTACTAAACAGTAAACAGAGAATAGCTGTTAAAGGTAGCGACTCAAACAGGCAAAAGTTAGGAAGTCATGTTCCACAGGGATCGGTGCTAGGACCACTGCTGTTCATAATTTACAATAACGATTTGGATTCGGGAATTGGAAGTACAATTTCAAAATTTGGGGACAACACCAAATTGGGGGGTGTAGTTAATACAAAGGAGGAATGCGTCAAAATGCAAGAGGATATTAATAAACTTCCAGAATGGGCGTGTAATGGGCAAATGAATTTCAATTTTGATAAGTATGAGGTGGTGCATTTTGGTAGGAAGAATAAGTAGGGCACATTCTGCTTGGATAATGAGTGTAAATGGGATATAAGAGCAAAGGGATCTAGGGGTACAGATACACAAATCACTAAAAATAGCGATGCAGGTTAATAAGGCCATAAAAAAGGCAAACAAAGCACTGGGGTTCATTTCTGGAGGGATAGAACTGAAAAGCAAAGAAGTTATGTTAAACTTGTATAAAACCTTGATTAGACCACACTTGTATTGTGCACAGCTCTGGTCTCCATATTATAGAAAGGATAGAGAAGCATTGGAGAAGGTGCAAAAAAGAGTCACAAGTATTATAGCAGAACTGAAAGGATATCCTTATTAGGAAAGGCAGAACAGACTGGGGCACTTTTCTCTAGAAAAGAGAGACTGAGGGGTGACCTGATAGAAGACTTTAAGATTACGAAAGGGTTTGATTGGGTAGAAATAGAGAAAATGTTTCCACTTGTGGGGAGTCCAAAACTAGAGGTCGTTAATATAAAATAGTTGTTAATAAATCCAATGGGTAATTCCGGAGAAACTTCTTTACCCAAATTCACGGTAAGAATGTGGAACACACTACCACGAGGAGTAGTTGAGGCAAATAGCATAGATGCATTTAAGGGGAAGCTAGATAAGCACACGAGGGAGAAAGGAATAGAAGGGTATTCTGATGGGGTTAGATGAAGTAGGGAGGGAGGAGGCTCATGTGGAGCATAAACGGCGGCATAGACCAGTTGGGCCGAATGGCCTGTTTCTGTGCTATAGTTTCGTTGTAACTTGATGAAGCAATTTCCTGCTCATGTAAGTCTAGATTAATCAATTGGTGAGAGGTTATGGGTGTACAGTGTTAAATCTAGGACAACAGAGCCGATATTACTCCTGCACACTTGGAAGAAACTGGGCAGTCAGTTAAAATGCCCAATTGCCCTCGCCGGTCCCGCTACATTCCTGTGGGTTGTGATCATAATCTGCTTTTCAGAGAGGGACACCTATCCAAAGGCAGCAGGTTCCTTCTTTAAATATGCAGATTGGGCTCCGATGATCTCCCAAATAGTGAATGTTGGCAAATTATTCAACTTTAGCTTTACAGTTAACTGTAATCTTATCCAGTGGTCTCTGCTGTAAGAGGGTCGTTTCCTGTCTACTATTGTTCGTATGTTCGTGCGTATATTGCTATGGATGTTGTGTGAGGTCAGGAGTACACTTAGCTGTAACGCTTCAGTTGAATAATTTGCCAACACTCACTATTTGGGAGCTCATCTCACATTGCATTCATACTCATTCCAGCAATAAGTAGTATTTAGCATTATGTTTCCCTCTCCATCTTTTTCCTATTTTGTTCCAACAGTTATACTGCAGTGATCTCTTACCACCAGTTAATTTTTATATCATCTGGATGTAAGTGTTTCTGGTGCATGAGTACGCTGGACAAAAAGACAGCCCCTATGACTGAGAAGAGATTTATTGGCCCGGAAATTGCTCATGAAATAACTGTGAGGCTAACAGGGCTCATTGTTATTTCAGGGCAAATGGAAGAGCAAGTTCCGGTGGGTACACATGTGCAGTCAAACGTGGAAATCGGGAAATTGCTGTACCATTTGCCCTGCTGGTTTGAAAGCTGCGTGGGAAGAACAGCTCGCTGGCTGAATGAATGAATTCTTTACCCCAAAAAGCTGTGGAGGCTGAGTCATTGAATACATTCAAGGCTGAGTTAGACAAATTTTTAATCAGCAAGGAAGTCAAAGGATATGGGGAAAAGGCGGGAAAGTGGAGTTGAGGTAAAAATCAGATCAGCCATGATCTCACTAAATGGCAGAGCAGGCTCGAGGGGCCGAATGGCCTACTCCTGCTCCTATCTTATGAATGGACTTGCTGCATTGGCCAGCTGGAAACGAACTAATCTCCCCATAGAAAAGGTACGTTGGGTTTTTTAGGTTTAAACTAACTTTCAACAGCGTGGTAAGTATTAATGACTGCCAAACAACCTCTCTGGTACTGAAAAATTAACTTTTAAAAATGTGGAGTTTCATTCCTCCTGATATTAATTGATATTGGTCATTTTTTTAAAAATTAATTAAAATTTTTTATTTGTTTACTTATTCTTTCTGTCTCTTTTATCTCAGTCTTTTAATCTTACCCTCGTTTTATTTTGCCTTCTCTAACTGATTTTATAAATGAATTAACTGTTGTAGCTTTTACTTCCTGGTTCTGACTGTGTGGCTTGCCAATGATGCTTCCTTTCCCCGCTCTCACAGCTCAGAGAAGCTCTGGAAAGACCACTGCACTTCTTGCAGGTCGCCAATGAAGCAAGTTGGCACCCAAAAGCCTGCCAAAATTTTGAGTGAATTAGTTACTTATGAGCAACGGGCGACGTTCGTTCGCCGCTCAACGCAATTTCTGGGCCATTGAGATTGTGACATCCGTGGTTAACAGGAAACTTGGCAGGATTATTGCACTATGGGCAAGAGGAGGCCATGTCAGATTGTGCCCCCTCTCAACAAGATCAAGTTGTGCAAGAATGTGACATCTGTGGGAAAGGTCATGTAGGATCATGGCCTCTGTGGGTGAAAGAGGAATAAACAGGACCACAGGAATCTTTGGGAAAGAGAAGACTGAGCAGAATTGTGACAATTGTGGATAAGATCTTTAACTCTAGATTTTCTGTGGCACCAATCCAGTTTACGACAGCTAGAACAAAGACAGAAATCTGTAGTGCCTGATCTCCATCCACTTCAGCAATCGGCCCATTTTCTAATGTTGTTAATAGCAGAACATTGTTAGGTGGATGCTTGAAACTATGATAGTACTGATGTAGTAATGTCATCCACCCATTATTTTCACTTCATTTACGCTGATTCATGTTCACACCCATTTTATACAGGAGTCCAGATTTGCGACACACTATAATGAAGTAGGAAAAGAATTTAAAGGGCCTGGGTTCAACATTAATGGGTGCAGTTAAAAACTTATTTCTCAGTCATTTTTGCTGTTTTTTTCTCCGTTTTATTTTGTTGTCAACAACTCACTGCATCTTTCTTTGTGCCATTTGCTGAGGGATTGCCATTCCTGTCTCTTCCTATTTTCAGTCGGGCACAATGGCTTTCCCTTTGGGAATTCCCCTCTATCTTCACTTATTGAAAGAAGCTGAGGAGGAGCACCTGAGGGATGCCAGGCTGGTAAGGCTGCACCATTGTTGCCCATAGGAGACCTTCTTCTGATTACCACACTGACCACTCCATTACATCTTCCCATCCCTTCCAACCACAAATATGTCATCATCTACAGACACTTCTTTGTGCACCAACTCACATATCTCCTTTCAACTCTGCTTCCAAACTTTGTCAAGAATATTTTGTCCAGTGCACCAGAAGCTCTAATATCAAGATGATATAAAAATTAACTGGTGGGAAGAGATCATATTGCAGTATAACAGTTTGAGCAAAATAGGAAAGAGGGAGAGGGAAATAATTTTACACCCAACTTTAGTGCAACAACAATTTTAATCATAATCCATAGTGTATGTAAGTGCTTAGTGTTTCTTATCACCATGCAAGTGTGTGCCATTCGAACTCTTAAACCTAGTTTTGTGCTTTTCCTATATTCTACTTGAGTGTCCGGAGTGAAAAATGGCTGCTACATTCCAAGAAGAGCTCCTTTAGACTGAGGTAGCCCTCATCCCATGACAGCTGCATCCTGAGATGCTTCTGTTATGCTACTGCATGGGCAGCCTGGTCCTGTGTCTCTTCAGCCACATGTGCAGGCATTGGAGGGAGCTGGTGGGAGATGCTGCATGCCGCCTTGAGAGACAGCAGCTTTATGCCTGGCCATTCCTGCCATGTTACTAGTGCTGGGCACAGATTCTATATGGCCATGATCTGCAGGAACCCAATGGTACCATTGAGATCAATGAAGCCCCATGAGATGCTTGTCTCCAACCCAGTCCCAAACATTTGGAGGCCAGAACATACATCCTTCTTCAATCTGGTATCCCAGCCTTCTATGACAGTAGTCTAAGCATCTATGGAGGAAGTACGGACTGCTCTTAGGACCTCTGCAGCAGCCTTGGAGCTTCCATATGCCAGGGTGGACCCGCAGTCATGTGAAGACATCCAGCATTGTACTGAACATGTGGGTGGTGGACTCCTCCATTCATTCCACCATTTGTAGCACTCCACCTTACATAGTCCTTAGTGCCTGTACATACATTTGGTGGTCTGCAAGCATCCTTTGTAAAGACAAACACCTGAGCTCTTAATCCTCAGGCTCTTCAACCATGGGCACGTGATCCTGACCCTTTGGTCAGCAACGTCTCTCTCCTCATGCCATCAACAGCTGCTCACTCGTGCTGTGAGTGTCAACCTCTGTAAGTCTCTCTGACTCACACTCTAATTTGCTTTCAGTGGAAGGAGTGAAATAAGGGTTTCATTAAATAGTTTACTGACAGGTAATGCGGAGTACAGCAGGACGAGAAGGAAAAGAAAACAAACTTGCAGCTAGCCAATTGCCCTCTTACATCCTTACTTCCAATGCCATCTATTGCCTCCCTCCCCAGGATTTGCAGAACTGCTTCCATAAAAGGAGGGCGAGGTTGGGAGTTCAGGGTGCCGCCACATCTCGCAGTTCTCCGCCTTGTTTTATGGGTTGTTTTGTCCTTGAGAAAGAATACAAAAAATGAGAATTATCTTTGGTTCCCATGCCATGCAGTGAACACCAAGTGTTAGCATGCAGCCCATACGACAGGTGCACACACCAAGCAATTACAGTCCACATGAGGCTTTTAGTGGGATGAATGCATATAAGGCTGTGAGAGGAGAAAGACTTATAGGTGAAGGCTGGGGTGTAAAGGGCACCACGTGCCCTGCTGGATATTGATTGTAACAGTTCAAGTAGCTTAACAGGAGAGGGATGGCACTGATGCCCTGTCCACGTCCTTCCACTGCCTTTGAGGAACGCTTTTCTTGGGCCTGCACCTTTCTGTTCCTCCTCTGACTAATCTCGTCCAGATGTATGTGAAAATATAGGGGCCGTCTGCCATCCTGCAGATCTCACAAGCATTCGACAACAACAACAACAACTTGCATTTATATAGCACCTTTAACGTAGTAAAAAGTCCCAAGGCACTTCACAGGAGCGATTTTCCAACAAAATTTGACACCGATCCACATAAGGAGATATTAGGACAGGTGACCAAAAGCTTGGTCAAAGAGGTAGGTTTTAAGGAGTGTCTTAAAGAAGGAAAGAGAGGTAGAGAGGTGGAGAGGTTTGAGGAGGGAATTCCAGAGTTTCGGGCCTAGGCAGCTGAAAGCATGGCCTCCAAAGGTGGAGCAATTAAAATTGTGGATGTGGAAGAGGCCAGAATTGGAGAAACGCAGTGATTTTGGTGGGTTGTAGGGCTGGGGGAAGTTACAGAGATAGGGAATTCTAAGGATGAGAATTTTGAAATCGAGGCATTGCCGGACCGGGAGCCAATGTTGTTCAGCGAGCACAGGGGTGATGGGTGAATGGAACTCGGTGCGGGTTAGGATACGGGCAGCAGTGTTTTAGATGAGCTCAAATTTGTGCAAGGTGCAAGGTGGTAGGCCAGCCTGACGAGCATTGGAATAATCGAGTCTAGAGGTAACAAAAGCATGGATCAGGGTTTCAGCAGCAGATGGGCTGAGGTAGGGGCGGAGACGGGCGATGTTATGGAGGTGGTCTTGGCGATGGAGAGAGTATGGGGACGGAAGCTCAGCTCAGGGTCAAATAGGATTTTGTTAGACGTCTTTGTGTTCTGCTATAAATCCGTTTTGCTGACACCTGACCTTGGGAGCCGCTCCAGGCCGTTAAATCCTGCAGCGGCATGCTAGTTCCCAGCCCTCAACGGGCAAGCTCCTAATGACTGGCATTCCTGCAGCTTGCCTCAATTATTTAAATTAGGCTGACCCCAGAAACTAAGGTGGAGTCAACCACTTCCTGTTGGGTGAGTATGACCAGCTCGCTGTCCTACTTCTGCACAGGATTTCACGAAAGCAGAAGATCCAGATTCATATCTGCCAAGGCGGCAGTGGGTTATGTACAAGGAAAGCTGTTGGCAATTACAGACATTCGGATACAGCGTCTGCATCTTGTCAAAACCAAAAACCAGGTGCTGACTTACAATTATCGTAAAGTGAGATACATCATTTGGTATATAGCAGATTATGGATTTTTTTCTTTAAAGTAGTACATCAAGTCAGCTGTTGCTCAGCTGGTAGCACTCTGTCCTCTGAGTCAGAAGGTTGTGGGTTCAAATCCCACTCCAGTGACTTGAGCATAAAATCTAGGCTGATACTCCAGTGCAGTACTGAGGGAGTGCTGCATTGTCGGAGGTGTTGTTTTTCAGATGAGGTGTTAAACCACGGCCGTATCTGTCCTCTCAGGTGGATGTAAAAGATCCCATGGTGCTATTTCAAAGAAGAGCTGTTGTGGATGGAGCAGCGGCAGCCTCCTCAGAAATGTTACATGAAGGAATGGTATACCATGTAAACAAACTGGAGATGTTTTGTTATGAATTCTCTCAAAATCCTGTATTCATGGACTATTGGTCAGTGGTCAAGGTAAAAATAAACAGTTCTGTGTTATAGGAGCTTACTTATCGTTTCTATCGTTATATAAAAAGAAAAAGGGTGGCTAAGGCAAACGTAGGTCCCTTAGAGGATGAGACCGGGAAATTAATGGTGGGAAACATGGAGATGGCAAAAATGCTGAACAAATATTTTGTTTCAGTCTTTACGGTAGAGGACACTAAGAATATCCCAACACTGGACAAACAGGGGGCTCTGGGGGGGGGAGGAGCTAAATACGATTAAAATCACTAAGGAATTGGTACTCAGTAAATTAATGGGACTCAAGGCGGATAAATCCCCTGGACCTGATGGCTTACATCCTAGGGTCTTGAGGGAAGTGGCAGTGGGGATTGTGGATGCTTTGGTAATAATTTTCCAAAATTCTCTGGACTCGGCAAAGGTCCCGGCAGATTGGAAAACTGCTAATGTAACACCCTTATTTAAAAAGGGTAGTAGGCAGAAGGCTGGAAATTATAGACCAGTTAGCCTAACATCTGTGGTGGGTAAAATTTTGGAATCTATTATTAAGGAGACAGTAGCGGAACATTTGGATAAACATAATTTAATAGGACAAAGTCAGCATGGCTTTACGAAGGGGAAGTCATGTCTGACAAATTTGCTTGAGTTCTTTGAGGACATAACGTACAGGGTGGATAAAGGGGAACCAGTGGACGTAGTGTATTTAGACTTCCAGAAGGCATTCGACAAGGTGCCACATAAAAGATTATTGCTCAAGATAAAGAATCACTGGATTGGGGGTAATATTCTGGCATGGGTGGAGGATTGGTTATCTAACAGGAAGCAGAGAGTTGGGATAAATGGTTCATTCTCGGACTGGCAACCAGTAGCCAGTGGTGTTCCGCAGGGGTCGGTGCTGGGTCCCCAACTCTTTACAATCTATATTAACGATTTGGAGGAGGGGACCGAGTGTAACATATCAAAGTTTGCAGATGATACAAAGATGGGAGGGAAAGTAGAGAGTGAGGAGGACATAAAAAACCTGCAGGGGGATATAGACAGGCTGGGTGAGTGGGCGGAGATTTGGCAGATGCAATACAATATTGGAAAATGTGAGGTTATGCACTTTGGCAGGAAAAACCAGAGAGCAAGTTATTATCTTGATGGCAAGAGACTGGAAAGTACTGCAGTACAAAGGGATCTGGGGGTCCTAGTGCAAGAAAATCAAAAAGTTAGTATGCAGGTGCAGCAGGTGATCAAGATGGCCAACGGAATGTTGGTGTTTATTGCTAGGGGGATAGAATATAAAAACAGGGAGATATTGCTGCAGTTATATAAGGTATTGGTGAGACCGCACCTGGAATACTGCATACAGTTTTGGTGTCCATACTTAAGAAAAGACATACTTGCTCTCGAGGCAGTACAAAGAAGGTTCACTCGGTTAATCCCGGGGATGAGGGGGCGGACATATGAGGAGAGGTTGAGTAGATTGGGACTCTACTCTTTGGAGTTCAGAAGAATGAGAGGTGATCTTATTGAAACATATAAGATTGTGAAGGGGCTTGATCGGGTGGATGCGGTGAGGATGTTCCCAAGGATGGGTGAAACTAGAACTAGGGGGCATAATCTTAGAATAAGGGGCTGCTCCTTCAAAACTGAGATGAGGGGAAACTTCTTCACTCAGAGGGTGGTAGGTCTGTGGAATTTGCTGCCCCAGGAAGCTGTGGAAGCTACATCATTAAATAAATTTAAAACAGAAATAGACAGTTTCCTGGAAGTAAAGTGAATTAGGGAATTAGGGGTTACGGGGAGCGGGCAGGAAATTGGACATGAATTTAGATTTGAGATTAGGATCAGATCAGCCATGATCTTATTGAATGGCGGAGCAGGCTCGAGGGGCCGATTGGCCTACTCCTGCTCCTATTTCTTATGTTTCTTATGTTACTTATATTATCCTACAGAAGAAAACATTCTGAATGATCCTGAAACTGTGATAGACTTTATTGTATACTTTTACTGTCAGTGTCCTGCCCAATATTTATCCCTCAATCAACACCACTAAAACAGATTATCTGGTCATTATCACATTGCTGTTTGTGGGACCTTGCTGTGTGAAAATTGTCTGCCGTGTTTCCTACATTACAACAGCGACTACGCTTCAAAAAGTATTTCATTGGCTGCAAAGAGCTTTGGGACATCATGAGGTTGTGAAAGGCACTATATAATTGCAAGTTCTTCCTTTCTTTCTTACATTGTCATTTTCCATTTGTTATACTCCAAATAAAAAGAACTACAAATGTAGTCAGTCTAAGCAGCAAAATCACTTCCTATACATTCTAGAAACACCTCCACTGACAGCCATCTCCAGTTCTTTTTCTTCCATCTTTGGCATCAGCCATAGTGACATCTGTACAGTTGTGTGGGAAGCCTTTTCTCCAGAATCTTTATTTCATTATTTAGTGTTTCAAGGATCAGTTTATGTCACATGCACATTTCAAATGTTATAGTTATTGCAGGACATGGTTTTTTTTTTGACAGCAGCAATCTGGTCTGGTATCTCTGGAGTTTTCTCCTTGAGGACAGCTTGGCTTCATGCAAATTATTTTGCCAGTATTTTCAGAGAAGTGTAAAATGATGACACCTTTAACACCTCAATGAGATTATCTGGGCTGATATAGCAGTATATTGAAGCAAACAATTAAGGGCACAGGAATTAGCTGGAAATCCAGCCTTCATCGCACTTGCACAAATATGCATTCTCATTGGATAGCCAACAAAAGCACAGGTGAGGACTCTCGATTGGATTTCACTGCAAAAATCTCATCTTCTTTAAGGAACAAGGCATTGACCAAATCTCTTCCAACATTGGCTCCAGTGAAGATTTGTGGTCAGAAGGTAAGGAAAGGCCTCAAGCAAAATGCCACCGATAGGCAACTTTCTTTACTTCAAGGTTACTTTCTTCAATGTGGGCACCTTCTATTTGGAATCTATAGGGAGAACCAATGCTTGTGACACAACTATCCATAATACTACTTACACAACCTCACATAGACATGGCCCTGAATTCTTCAATTATGCCTTGAAGCCAAGTATCTTTTTCCCAGCTGTGGTATCAGACACAGGATATCCTGGTGCTGAAACTCCAGCAGGTCTCTGCCCTTTCCAGGATTTTCCTTAGTGTCTTGTAAGGGGCGGGACTTTCATCCACCTCTTATAAGGCAAACAATAGTCAGGGATGAGGGTTCCCTAAGCCTTGATTTTCTGCTTCTTCAGTCAGGACCCGGCATTTGTGTGATGGCCACTAAGACGAGTGAGTGGAGGCACCATTCTCCTCAAGGACATATGTGGAACCCCACTGGTGGGGCCAGGCCAGGCAAGTGCTCTGGAGTCCCAAAGACCACCCCCCCTGTCTATTGTGTCTGGAAATCAGGCCCCTTGCTCAGGGGCTGAAGATATAATGGCTGAGGGATACCTAGGCAACCCTCCCCCACCACCACACAAGCAGGTGGGTGCCAGAGTTTCTGGCAGACAGGAACTAGATGCACCCAAAGTGGCACCTGCACCCGTCTGGCTGGTGCGAATGAGATGTCCTCCCACTGACCTTGCAAACTTCACTGGGCTCAGTGCCAGTGGGCATTGTCAGTCACAGTTCCCAGTGTAACTGCCGGAATTGTGACCCACAGAATTTTGGGCCCAATATTATTCCAGTGTAATTATTGTTTCTATTCCACTCTTTTTAGAAGGTATTTTCACTGTTTTTTTCTTTATCGGGTTTTCCAACTGAACTAAAAAGAGAATTGTGGCTCGCTTTTCCTGCCTAAAGTCTTTGCTGCCGGCTCAAGCTTTTCTTACTTACATAGAATTACATGGAATTTTACAACACAGAAATAGGCCATTCAGCCCAACTTGTCTATGCTGGTATTTAAGCTCCACACGAGCCTCCTCCCGCCTTACTTCATCTCACCCTATCAACATATCCTTCCATTCCTTTCTCCCTCATGTACTTATCTTGCTTCCCCTTAAATGCATATATGTTATTCACCTCAACCACTCCATGTGGTAGCAAGGTCCACATTATCACCACTTCTTCTGTTGGCTTCATGATGTAGTGACATCAAATGCTTTCTGTATAGAAATTGTTTCTTCATAATTTGCAGGATTTAGAATCTGAGTTCTTACTGTATATTTGAAGAATTAAACACATTGATATTAATAATGGTAATGGAATACAGTGCATTTTCATTGTTCCTCCTAATGGTTATTTCTGGGATTATTGGTTTACTTCTGTCCCAGGTATGAGACAAACATCTTTACTCTCATTCCAGTAAAACAATAACAAAATGTTAAAAAATATTTTCAAAAAGTTATTGAGGCATAAATAATTCTGCTTCCATTGAGTCCCTGAAACATCCTTTGTATTGCTGGCCTTAAAAAAAATATGTGGACAGAACTTTGAAAAAAGCTACCTTAAAATACAGACCACCAATCCCTGGGTTCTTGGTGGGACAGTGAGAAAGATATATATGTACTTGTTTAAGAAGACAAAATGAACAAAATGCAGCTATTATATTGCATCATTTATCACTCCCAGCACCTGATGACTGAGCTTTCAAAGTCACAGCAAGATCAGTTACTGTCGGAATTCAATGGGGAAATGCCATTCCAATTTTAGGGAGGTGGAGAAGGTTCAGTTCGTTCCTCTTTGTGTAAACTCCTGCGTTCCTCTATTCCATATTCCCCAAAAGAAGCTAGGAGGGCTAAAAGGACTAGGAAGGTCATGTGTCCATGCAATATTCCAGAAAGTGGCCAAGTCTGGAGGAATTTGTCCAGAGAAAGCTGAAGAAAGCATATACTTTCTTTTAAAGTGGGCTACTGCCCTAATTTGAAAATGCAGGTGGACCTTGTAGCTAATCCCCTCATGATTCATATGGTAAGTATACAACACCATGCACTGTGTAGTAAGTAGTCAAGAAAGTTATTCCTTCCAGGACTTAGAGGTATATCACTGCTAGCCCTGAAAGACAGTGGGTTGGACTCAACTATGATCACAGCTACGGTTGCAATCCACTTTAGAGAAGCCACGTAGTAAGGTTGAATCGGGGGCACAACTAGAAAATATGTGGATGTTTCCGAACCTACCACAACTTCTCCAGCAAGTATTAGCGATTGAAGTAGCCGGAGGTGTTGGGCCATACATATTGGCGCCGACAATCCGCAGCCCTATCGGTGCACTCCCAACACAGCTTCGATTGGTGTACGGTGGAAGGGCCAGAAACTGGGCCAGGACATGGAGGTGGCCTTGTGCTGGAGTTCCCACTCGGTCCCATATGAGGCGGCATCTCCGTCCATCCCTTAAGTGGCCAGTGGTGTAAAAGGGGGGAACGGTAATGAGCGTGTCCACTGAATGCTTAAGGCCTATGTTCCCGGACTCGCAGTCGACAAGGGCAGGATGGGGGGGGGGGGCGGTATACCTGGTGAAGTTGAAAAAATACCAGGCCACTGAACTTGGGGGAAGGGGAGCCCACCTCAAGGTTTAGGCTGGGTGAAGTGGCCCTCCTTAAAAAGTAAGTCGCTGGGGGAAACTGACTGTTGTTTGTGAGGGAGACTCGGCAAAACCCACCCACCCCACCCCTCCACAGCAGACCACTCTTTGGCCACACTTTCTAGCCTCGCTAACATGGCAGGTGCCATTGATGCACCCCTAGTGGTATGGATGCCTACCATTACCACACAAAGCATGGACCTCCCCCCGACCCTGCTGACGGCCTGGATCCCAAGCAGGCACATCTTGGTATTTGCATTGAGATGCATCCCACTCCTGCAGATCTTTGGGGCCAATTGTATCCCATTGCACTTCCTTAATGTCAGCATCTAGATATGACTCCCATCATTCTTCAAATGATTGCAGCTTATCAGATTAATTGACATAAGAACAGAGTAAAACAGATATAGGTTTTATATTCAAATAGATATAGTTTTGTTAGCTTGGTGAAGTGGTTATTTATTGACTAGATATACACTGCATTGTAGTGAAGCCTCCTTACCTATCTAGCTACCTGTGTATATAAAAGTTAAGCATCAGCACATAAACTATGGGTTCGATTTTCGCACCCCCAGCGGGTGCGTTTGTGGCGGGGGGGCTGCGAAAATCGTGGATTCCCGGGGCGGGTCTGGAGCCCGGCTGACATGAGCGTGCAGCCCCCACATGTGGTGCCACTTAAGGAAATCATTTAGGCACTTCAGGTCGTTTAGAGACCTGATTAACATGATATTTTAGGAGAGGTGGGATTTTCCAAACAACTGGGACTGTTTCCCGTACTGGGGGAAACACTCCCAGTTCAAATGGACGTGTTGCTGCCATCAGCCTGTGGCAGCTGCAAAGGTCCATTTGACAGGTGGTGGGGGGAGACCCTCACTCATTGCAGGAGGCCACTCTGTCACTTTGGACAAAGTTTGGCCTCCACCACCCTCCTCCTAACAATTAAATTCACCAACTTGCACACTTACCCCAGTGCCCAGACACATTTACCTACCTTGCGGACCCCCTCAAATGTACATCTTCCAGATGGGGGCCGCCTTAGCTGCAGTCATGACCTCCTCGGAGGACGAACAGCATCACCAGCCTCGCCGGCCACGCCGTCCACCTCTGACACGTGGAGCTCCACAACACAGTGCTGTGACACATCCACCTGCACAGCAGGAGGGAGGGCAACCGCAGAGAGAGATGTGTCACAGAGGGCACTACCCTTGCCACAGGGTCTACAGACCGAGGCTCAGCTTCCTGGACCTCTCTGAGCAGCAGTGCACACGGAGGCTCAGAGTCACTCGACATGTAGTCGTGGACATCTGCAGCCTCCTTCATGCCGAGCTGCTCCCGGCTGGCCCGAGGACCATCTTCTTACCTGTCGCTGTCAACGTCACCACTGCCCTCAACAACTTCTCCTCCGCATCCTTCCAGGGTGCCACTGGGGACATCACCGACGTCTCTCAGTCGTCTGCACAAAACAGCCCTGCAAATACACCTACACCCACTCTGCGGTGACACAATGGGTGTCATCAGTTGTGGGTCCTCATAGTGATCCTCAGGAAAGGGCATTATTTCACAAACCAGACAAGATTCGCAAAGACATGGCAGTAGTGGTGCCAATATAATATGTGATGTGAGTTGATCAGAAATTAATTATAGGTAAAAACCATGACAAACCCTCAAACAGCCTTGTGCATCCCCTTCATGCTCACGACACGTTTGCCTTACGCTTCCTACTGCAGCACAGGTAGTGGCAGGTTGAGTGAGGCTGACCATGAAAGAGATGCATGAGAGGGTGAGTATGAGATAGAGCCATGAGATTGTATGAGGATTGGGTTGAGTGGTAGTGGCGGGATGAGTACTGGCGAGGTGAGTAAGTGGGGGTAAGATGAGAATGAGCTTTGAGTGGGTGTGAGGGGTGATGTGACAGAGTAGTGTTGGCAGTGCAGAAGGAGATGTGGGGTGGGGGCGGTGATGTGGCAGATGGAGTGTAGGGGAATGAGTAAGTGTACTCACTTTGGCTGACCTACTTAGGTAATTGAAGCGCCTCCTGCACTGTATGCAGGTGGGCGATATGTTGGTGGTGCAGGTGACCTCCTCTGCCACGTCGAGCCAGGCCTTCCTGGTGGCAGAGGCAGGCTGCTTCCTCCCGCCCGCCGGGGGGAAGATCTCTGTCCTCCCCCTCCTCCTCACCCCATCCAATAATACCTGGAGTGAGGCATCATTAAACCTGGGAGCAGCCTTCCCCCTGGGCTGCTCCATGCTGTAATTTTTCCTATTTCCTGCAGCATCAGTCAGTGGATGACTGCCCCTTTAAAAAGGGCTACTCCAGCTGACAGCCTATGCTGTGCATCCGCAGCTTTCCAGCGCGAAACCCGGAAACAAAGGTAAGTGGCTTCAATTAGCCTGCGATTCCGTGTGGAGCACCCCGAGTTCACTGGGCGCATTACCCACGCGCCCAGTCGACCCCCCGCTACGAACCTGCCGCCCTCCTAATATCGGGCCCTATGTGTCGAAAGCTCACAAAGCATCCAGATTGGCTCAAATTTCCTAACAACTAATCAAAATCACAATCTTTCTGTGCATACTTGAACTTTCCGGCCTTTGCGGAAGAGCAGCCTAACTGCTGGCCCCGCCTGCTGAGTCCCTTCCCACGTCCTTCCCGCCTTTAAAATGCAATCTGTTTAGATTCCAAGTTCTCGCTCTGTACTGAACCTCCACTGTTCTGGTTTCTTCTCTGATGATAAAGCTCCAAGATGCACAGGAACCTGCCGACAGTTGCTGGTGAATAACCTAAAGTACTAATCCTGCTACCGAAGGCACACAGACCCATGCAACAAGCCTCCCACACATCTCACCTCCGCAAAAAACAAATACAATTTTAGTTTCCTTTTTGACCTTTTCTCATTCAGTACATCACCCAATTTTTCTATTATGAGTTTCAGCTTCCTTGTGCTATGCTGCTTCAGACCTGTATAGCTTTTCCTTGGTAACCATACTGTAATTTCCAGAAAAGCAATAAATGCCTACCAGTTATTTCAACTTACACATCTCGCGGGGGGATTCTCCTCTGCAATCCAGGTAGAAATTGGGCAGGATTGTGTTGGCGTATGAATGAAAATTCAGGTGGTGAGGCCTACTGCTGCTTCACCAGCCCAACAGGGATTTCCCAACTGCCAGGACCACTACTGGTCACTGCTTCCTCACCCACCGCAAGCAAATGGTCCCCAGAGTACTTCCCTCCCATACCCCCCAATTACAGACGTGAGTGGGCTAGATCGTGCTGGAAAAATAACAGCGTGTTAACGACGTACGCCATTATTAATTTGCAAATCAGCCGGCAAGTTTAGGGGATTAAGAGATACACTGTGAGTTGCGAATCTCCAGGACTTGCTGGTCGATTTATGCCATTCCGCTGTTTGCTTCGCATAAACGGCATCTCGTCATTAACCTCCCCTTTCTGGATTTGCATGTTAATTGCCCATTAAACTCGCTGCAGAAAGTTAAGTCTGGTAATTAACAGTGTAATTACCTTATTAACGACGTGATAATTGTTCTTATTGTGGTAAATTTTTCCTAGAGATTTTAAAAATGTTAAATTTTAAATTTTAAAACTTTTTTCTTACTTTTCTGTCTCTTTCTGTTAATCCAATCTTTCTCTCCCTCTCTTTATTTCTCTCTCTGTACCTGATTTGATTCTAATTCACCCTATTTCCTTCTCCGTTGTTCCTCTATTTCTTTCTCAATCCTTAAATCTCATTGGTTAAGGAGATACACAGTTAGTCCCGTTGATCCCCAAGGTTCCCGCTGCCCTGTTGCCCTCACTGTGCTGTTATCAGCTCGCACTTCCAGAAAATTACAGGGCAAAAGGTTTTTGAGCTGAAGGGCGCAGAAAAAAGTCTAACGAACAGGACTATTCAAGAAAGGAGGGAGACAGAAAGCAGGAAACTACAGGCCAGCTAGCTTAACATCTGTCTTAGGAAAAATGCTAGAATCCATTATTAAGGAGGTTATAGCAGGGCACTTAGAAAATCTCAATGCAATCAGGCAGAGTCAACACGGCTTTGTGAAAGGGAAATCGTGTTTGACTAATTTATTAGAACTCTTTGAGGAAGTAACAAGCAACATGGATAAAGGGGATCCTGCTGATGTGGTGTACTTGGATTTCCAGAAGGCTTTTGACAAGGTGCCACATCAAAGGCTACTACACAAAATAAGAAATCATGGTGCAGGAGGTAACATATTAGCATGGATAAAGGATTGGTTAGCTAACAGGAAACAGAGAGTAGGCATAAATGGGTCATTTTCAGGTTGGCAAGATGTAATGAGTGGAGTGCCACAGGGATCAGTGCTTGGGCCTCAACTATTTACAATCTATATCAATGACTTGGATGAAGGGACCGAATGTATGGTTACTAAATTTGCTGATGACACAAAGGTAGGTAGGAAAGTAAGTTGTGAAGAGGACATAAGGGGCCCGGGAGGCGAGTTGGCAGCGGGGGGTCGACTGGGCGCGTGGGTAACGTGCCCAGTGAAATCGGGGTGCTGTGCACGCGATCGCAGCCTAATTGAAGGTACTTAAGCGTGCTTCCGGGTTTCCTGTTCCAGACCTGCGCAACGGGCGCACTGCACACCCACATCACAAGCTGTCAGCAGGAGGAGCCCTATTTAAAGGGGCAGTCCTCCAGTGCTCCTCCTCAGCAAAGAACCAAATTGGCAGCATGGAGCAGCCCAGAGGCAAGGCTGCTCCAAGGTTCTCAGACTGCTCACTCCAGGTGCTGCTCGATGGGGTCAGGAGGAGGAGGGAAACGTTTTCCCAGTGGACGGGATGAAGTGGCCTCCCTCTGCCACGAAGAAGGCCTGGCTTGAGGTGGCAGAGGAGGTCAGCAGCAGCAGAAACATCTCCCGAACCTGGGTCCAGTGCAGGAAGCACTTTAATGACCTAACCAGGTCAGCCAAAGTGAGTATACTTACGCATTCTCCCACACTCTGACTTCCACATCACCTCCACCACCACACAACTCCTTCTGCACTGCCACCACAACGCTCTCGCATCACTCCTTACATCCACTCAACTATCATCCTCACCTTGCCTGCACTTACTCACTGCCCCAGTTCCCATTCGAACACTACCACGCAACCCAATCCTCATACAATCTCATGGTTATGTCTCTCACGCACCCTCCCATGCATCTCCCTCACGGTCACCTCCACCCACACCAATGCATGCAGCGGGTCACTATGCAACCATCACTCAATCACGCCTCTCTGTGTTTTGCCTTGATAGGAGGAGAGATGCCAGAATGCCCGGGAGAGGGATGATGGCGAAAGGGGACATGGAAGTGGGAACGCCACTCAAAGCACTTCCACATCTCACCCGTTGCCAACCTCTCAACCAGTACCCGCAATGCTGCCTCCTCTCCAGGTGGTTGAGTCTGCCCCTGCACAGGTGCAGGTGGAGCAGTCTTTGGAGGGATCCTCACAGGCACTGAAACCCAGAGGGCGTAGGCCCAAAGCATCTAATCGGTCAGGGCATAAACAAGAGCAACCTGCCACTACCTCTGCTAGAGGGGAAGCACCATGTAGGAGTAGTTGGAAGCGTAAGCCAAAGGTTTTGTGAGCACAAAGGGGAAGCACAAGGGTGTTTGATGATTTGTCATGTTTTTTATTTATATTTGTTTTCTTTCATAGTCACAATAAATCTTATTATTATCACCACTACTGCCATGTTTTGCCCATTCTTGACTAGCTTGTGGAATAGGTCCCTTTCATGAGGTTCACCATGAACACGCACACTTGATGCCACCCATCGGGTCACTCTACAGTGGGTGTAGGTGTAGTTGCACGATTATTTTGTGCAGGGGGCAGGGGAGGGGGCTGATGTGGCCGCTCCTCTGTCCAGGTGATGAGGACTGGACTCTTCACACAGTCCGATGTTAGGAGAACCGTTCACATATCAGTGACTCCCTGGCCTCACGAGCAGCCAGGTGAGCAGCTGTTCTGCCCATGGGTTGCTCCTCCTCCTTGGCCTCCTCCTCCTCAGCCTCCTCTTCCTCGGCCTCCTCCTCCTCCTCAATATGGGTGGCAGATGCGGATGAGGCCTCCTCCAGTGGCACCCCTCTCTGTTGTGCCGTGTTGTACAGGGCACAACAGACGACGACAATGCATCCCACACTGTCTGGTGCGTATTGAAGCGCTCCCCCAGAACGATCAAGGCACCTGAAGCACATCTTGAGCAGCCCTACAGCCTGCTCAATTGTAGACCTTGTAACGATGTGGCTGTCGTTATGACACTGTGGCTCAGTGGTGGGGTTCCTCAGAGGTGTAATAAGCCACGTGTGCAGGGGGTAGCCCTTGTCCCCGAGGAGCCAGCCCTTGCGGGTGTTGGGTGCATGGAAGAGGGGTGGGACGTTGAACTCCTTGAGCTTGAAGGAATCGTGGCAGCTGCCTTGGTATCTAGCGCACACATGAAGGAATCTCTTGCGGTGGCCACAGATGAGTTTGAGTGTTGATGGAGTGATAGCCCTTCCTGTTGATGAACAGTCCTGACTCATGTGGAGGTGCTCGTATTGCTATATGGTGGGTGCAATCGATTACACCCTGCACCTGTGGGAAGCCAGCCACAGCGTGGAATCCCACTGCCCTCTCCTTCTGGCAGAGGTCATCCATGGGGAAGTTGATATAGTGCGAGGCCCTGCAGAACAGGTCGTCGGTGACCTGCCTTATGCACTTGTGTGCAGACGACTGAGAGACCCCGGCGATGTCCCCGGTAGCACCCTGGAAGGATCCGGAGGCAAAGAAGTTGAGGGCAGTGGTGACTTTGACAGCGACAGGTAAGAAGATGCTGCTCGGTCCATCCGGGAGCAGCTCGTCATTAAGGAGGCTGCAGATGTCCGCGACTACCTGGCAACTGAGTCTGAGCCTCCGTATGCACCGCTCCTCAGAGAGGTCCAGGAAGCTGAGCCTCGGTCTGTAGACCCTGTGGCGAGGGTAATGCCTTCTGCGACGCATCTCTCTCTACGGATGCCCTCCCTCTTGCTGTGCAGATGGATGTGTCACAGCACCGTGTTGTGGAGCTCCACGTGTCTGAGGTGGACGGCGTGGCCGGCGAGGCTGGTGATGCTGTTCGTCCTCCGATGAGGTCATGACTGCAGCTATGGCGGCCCCCATCCGGAAGATGTATGTTTGAGGGGGTCTGCAAGGTAGGTAAATGTGTCTGCACACCAGGGTTGAGGTTCCAAGTTTGTGAATTTTAGTGTTAGGAGCAGGGTGGTGGAGGCCAAACTTTGTCCCAAGTGACAGAGTGGCCTCCTGCAATGAGTGAGGGTCTCCCCTCCACCTGTCAAATGGACCTTTGCAGCTCCCACAGGCTGGTGGCTGCAACAAGTCTGTTTCAACTTGGAGTGTTTCCCCCAGTAGGGGAAACAATCTGGGCCCGATTTTAGCACCCGGTTCCGGGTGCGTTCTCGGCGGGGGGGCCTCTAAAATCCCAATTTCGAGGAGTGGGACCTCGATCCCGCCCACTTCCGGGTTCCACGCTGACGTGCGGGGGTGCGTGCGTAGCCCCCGCTGGTGGGAATCCCGCAGGCAATTAAAGCCAGCGGGGTTCCACTTGAGTGTATTTATCTAGGTATTTCAGGTCATTAAATGACCTGATTGAGCTGTTTATTTAACAGGTGTCGGATTTTACAGTGAAATGAGACTGTTTCCCATACTGGGGGAAACACTCACACTCTCAACGGACGTGTTGCAGCCAGCAGCCTGTGGCAGCTGCCAAGGTGCATTCCACAGGTGGGGGGGTGGGGGAGAGCCTTCACCAACGCAGGAGGACACTCCGTAACATTGGGCAACGCCTGCCCTCCACCACCCTCCTCCAAGCAAGAAGATTCACTGGCGTGGAACCGCAACCCCTGTGCGAGGACACACTTTTCTAGCGTGCACAACCCCGCAAACCTACACCTGCCAGATGGGTGCTGCGTTGACATTCTCGGAGGACGAACAGCATGACCAGCCTCAGCAGCCTCGCAGTCCACGCCGTCCGCCTCAGAGACGTGCATCCCCACAACACGGTGCTGTGGCACATCCACCTGCACAGCAGGAGGGAGGGCAACCGCAGAGAGAGATGCGTCGCAGGAGGCACTACCCTCCGCACAGGGTCTACAGACCGAGGCTCAGCTTCATGGACCTCTCTGAGCAGCAGTGCATACGGAGGCTCAGAGTCACTCGCCAGGTAGTCGCCGACATCTGCAGCCTCCTCAATGACGAGCTGCTCCCGGATGGACCAAGCAGCATCTTCTTACCCGTCGCCGTCAAAGTCACCACTGCCCTCAACTTCTTCGCCTCCGGATCCTTCCAGGGTGCCACGGGGGACATCACCGGGGTCTGTCAGTCGTCTGCACACAAGTGCATAAGGCAGGTCACCGATGGGTTGTTCCGCAGGGCCTCGACCTACATCAACTTCGCCATGGATGAGCGCAGCCAGACGGAGAGGGCGGTTGGATTCCATGATGTGGCTGGCTTCCCACGGGTGCAGGGTGTAATCGATTGCACCCACATAGCAATACGGGCACCTCCACATGAGCCAGGGCTGTTCATCAACAGGAAAGGGTATCACTTCATGAACGCCCAGCTCATTTGTGACCACCGCCAGAGATTCCTACACGTGTGCGCCAGATACCCCGGCAGCTGCCACGATGCCTTCGTCCTCAGGGAGTCCACCGTCCCGCCCCTCTTCCACGCACCCAACGCCGGCAACGGCTGGCTCCTCGGCGACAAGGGGTATCCCCTACACACGTGGCTTATGACACCTCTGAGGAACCCCATCACCGAGCCGCAGCGTCGGTATAATGACAACCACATTGCTACCAGGTCTACAATTGAGCAGGCTATAGGGCTGCTCAAGATGTGCTTCAGGTGCCTTGATCGTTCTGGGGGAGCACTCCAATACACGCCATTCAGAGTGGGACGAATTATAGTTGTCTGCTGTGCCCTGCACAACATGGCACTACAGAGAGGGGTGCCGCTGGAGGAGGCCCCATCCACACCCGCCACCCACATTGAGGACGACAATGAGGAGGAGGAGGAGGAGGAAGAGGAGGAGGAGGAAGAGGGAGAGGAGGAGGAACGACCCATGTGCCGAACACCGGCTCACCTGCGTGCTCGTCAGGCCAGGGAGGCACTCATATGCCAACGGTTCTCCTAACATCACACTGTGTGAGGCGTTCACATGTCATAACGTGCACAGACGAGGGTCCATACAGGCTCCCTCCACAGAAGAGTGGTGCCTGTACACCTGCACCCACTGGATTATGCCCAATGGGTGGGACGGGGTGGTCGTCGTCATGATGAGGCGCACGGAAGGGACATATTGCACAAGCCGCAGAATTATGGACAAGAGGTGGCTGCATTGGTGAGAAAAAGTGAGTTTATTTTGTGGTGACATTCAAAGAGTGGAAATTTAAAAAAAACAAATAGACAAACACCCTGGTGCAATCCCTGTGTGCTCACGGAACTTTAGGCTTTCGTTTTCGGGACCCCCTACGTGGTGCTACCCCTGTGGCTCCAGCAGAGGTGGTGGCAGGTTGCTCCTGTTCGTGCCCTGACCGGGTAGATGCTTTGGGCCGACGCCCCCTGGGTTTCGGTGCCCGTGAGGGCACCTCCACAGACTTCTCCTCCTGCACCTGTGCAGGGGCAGACTCGGCCACCTGGAGAGGATGGACTATTGCAGGCACTGGTTGAGAGGGGGGCAACGGGTGAGACGTGGGGGCACCTTGAGTAGCGTCCACACTTCCATTTCCCCGTTCACCATCTTCCCTCTCATGGCCAAGGCCCACATCACCCCTTCCACCCTGCTGGACGGCAGTTTGGATGACGTGGGTGAGACCTTGCAAGGCCACCTCCAATGTATCTGTCAACCTGTTGATGGCGGCAGAATGTTGCTCACCCTGAATCCGAACAGCCGTTGTGAGGGCCTGGATGGACTCATTGGTGAGCTGTGCGTGATGCTCGAGGGAGGCTAGCCTGTCCTCCACCGCAGACGTTCCCACACCTACCTGTGACACTATCTCAGAGATGACTTCACGTCCCTGCAACACTATCTCGGCGGTACCCTCCTGCACCTGTGCCACCATTCCCCTCATGCAGGAGTTGGACTCCTCCATCCTCCGTGCGATTGTGGAGAGTGCGCGTGGCACCTCTCCCAGTACCTCAGCAATGTTCTGGTGCCCCTCGACGACTCTCCTTTTGACAGGTGGCCCCCTGGGTTCAGCATCTGGGTCCGGCTGAGCAAAGCCTGGAGAAGAGTGCTCCCACCGACGCGGACCCTCCGCGGCTGACCCTGCCACCAGGGTCTGCTCATGCTCACGTGTGCGCGGTGACTCACCATGTGCAATCCCAACTAACTGAGGGGGGGGACCCACCGAGGTGTGTGTATCTGCGCTGGTGGATGCAAGGCTCATGTGTGACGATGCACCCTCAGAGACGGGCATGTCCTCTGAGGAATCGCCCTCAACCGAAACATCGATCGCAGACGGTCCTGCAAGAGAACAGAGGGAAATATCAGGCATGTGACCAAATGTGGCGGTGCGGCATATGCCATGTGATGCTAAGATCATTCGCGCTCATGAGTGATGAGTGCCAGCTTTCCCTTACCGGCCGTTTCGCCAGAACCAGACTCGCCATCCGCCACCGACAGGCAATGCAGCGTGCGGCTGATCTCCAGTGCCTCGACCTCGGCGTCTGTCAGGGCCACCTCGTGAGGCGGGCCCCCTCCGGTGCGTGCCCTATCGCGTGCGTTCCTGGCCCTCTTCTCCTGTGAGGGCAAAACACAAAAACTTTATTGAGTGATGATTACAATGTGAGACGCTTCAAGCATTGGTGTGAGTGGGTTGAGCGTGTGGCAGATGGATGGGAGGATGCGTGTGCCACATGGCCATCCCATTGTATGGGCATTGGGGTGTGTGGTAGTGGTCGAGTGGGGACAGGGACGGTGGGTACGTGCAGGCACTGTGAGGCTGATAGTTGGGTGGCTGTGAGGATTGGTGCGGGAGCGCAGTGCTGTCAGTGGAGATGGGGTTGTGAGGTGTTTGAGGTGATGTGGAAGACGGAGTGACGCAGAGTGCGTTAGTGTACTCACTTTCCCGGACCTGGTGAGGTCATTGAATCTCTTGCGGCACTGAATCCAAGTGCGGGTGGTGTTTGCCCTGCTTGTGACCTCAGCGGCCACCTCCTCCCATGCCCTCTTGGTGGCGCTGGCAGGGCACCTCCTTCCATCTGTGGGGAACAGCGTCTCCCTCCTCATGCGGACCCCGTCCAGCAGCACCTGGAGACCGTGGTCCGTGAAACGGAGAGCAGCCTTACCCCTGTGCTCCTCCATCCTTCATGGAGTATAGTTTGTGGCTGGAGGGGCTTTGGTGGACTGCCCCTTTAAATAGAGCGCCACCATCGCTCAGATGTCAATGCGCATGCGCAGGCCGCTGGCACGCAGCTGAGAAGCACGGAACCCGTAACTGCCGGCTAATTACATCAATCATCCCGCGATCGCGCGCGCAACGCACTCAATTTGGACGGCGCGTTTTCCTCGAGCCCGACTGACCACCCGCTGCCAACCCGCACCCCTGGTAAAATCGGGCCCTCTAAGTTTAGTTGAAAAATCCCACCCCTCCTAAAATATCATGTCAATCAGGTCTGCAAACGACCTGAACTATCAAAATAATTGCCTTAAGTGGGATCCCGCCGGCTTTAATTGCCGGTGGGAGTCCCGCATGCGGGGGCTGTGCGCACTTCTAAGCGCGTCATCGGGGAACCCGGAAGTGGGCGGGTTGGAACTGGGCTCCGGACCCGCCCCGGGAATCCCGAATTTTCGGAGCCCCCCCGCCACAAACGCACCTGCTCGGCCGTCCTGAAATCGACCCCAAGGAGTCTGCAAAGGGATATAGATAGGTTAAGTGAGTGGGCAAAAATTTGGCAGATGGAGTATAATGTGGGAAAATGTGAACTTGTCCATTTTGGCAGGAGGAATAGAAAAACAATATTATTTAAATGGAGAGAGATTGCAGAACTCTGAGGTACAAAGGGATCTGGGTGTCCTAGTACATGAATCACTAAAAGTTAGTATGCAGGTACAGCAAGTGATCAGGAAGGCAAATGGAATGTTGTAATTTATTGCAAAATGAATGGAATATAAAAGTAGAGATGTTTTGCTACAGTTGTACAGGGCATTTGTCAGACCACATCTAGAATACTGTGTGCAGTTTTGGTCTCCTTATTTAAGAAAGGACATAATTGCTTTGGCGGCGGTTCAGAGAAGGTTCACTCAACTGATTCCTGGGATGAGGGGGTTATCTTATGAGGAAAGGTGGGAGAAGTTGGGCCTGTATACACTGGAGTTTAGAAGAATGAGAGGTGATCTTATTGAAACATATAAGATCCTGAGGGGACTTGAAGGGGTGGATGCTGAGAGGATGTTTCCCCTTGTGGGAGAGACTGGAACTTAGGGGCCACAGTTTAAAAATAGGGGGTCTCCCATTTAAGACGGAGATGAGGAGAATTTTTTTCTCTCAGAGGGTCGTGAGTCTGTGGAACTCACTTCCCCAGAAAGCGTTGGAGGCAGGGTCATTGAATATTTTTAAGGCTGAATTAGATAGATTCCTGATTAACAAGGGAGCCAAAGATCATAGTAGGTAGACGGGAAAATAGGGTTGAGGTCACAATCAGATCAGCCATGGTCTATCAAATGGCAGAGCAGGCTCAAGGGGCTGAATGGCCTTCTCCTGCTCTTAATTCATATGTTCGTAGGGCACGCCGCGAGATGCCCCACTCCAGCAAGATCCGGCCCATTATTTCATCTTCTGCTTTTTTCTTTCATGTTGTTTTTCATCTTGTTATAGCCATTCATAATCTGTTCTGTACAAGATTTTCAAAGTTTAGCTTTTACTTCCCATGCTTTGACATTTATTGGCACTTACAGCACAGGTTGTTGGTCATGCTGAGTGAAGTCATTTTCAGTTGATGAAGCAATTTGTTTTTTGTGCTGCTGGTTATTGTATGTGATTGCCAAGGCCCTAAGGTCACAGAGGCCAAAGGTCAAATGATGCTTGTTGGATCGGCTGAATGTTTTGATGCTGAAGCACTTTGGCAGCAGTTAACTACAGTAGCATTTTTACTGCCATTCAGTGAAATATTAGTTGCATGAGTTGACCTTGCCACATGACTTCTTTTGTTATTGTTCCATAATGGAGCCCTTTTTCTTGCTGCTAAAGGTACTAAGTGCAGTCGTTTTATATTCCAGGCCTTGTAACACAGTTGGTTCTGTTCTCTCTTAGAAATTGCACTGAGGCAGTTGATTGAAATACGATGTATAATTCGCATGTTTCTGGGGCATGATTTTTACTTGGAGCCCGGAACTCAGCGGGGGTTGGGTAGATTTCCGCGTGGGAAACCCAGAAGTGCAGTGAGTGCGTCGGAATCTGCGATCGCAACTCAATTGAAGGCAATTATTTTTGCTTCCGGGTATCCCACGCAACAGCCAGATTGACTGGCTGGCTGTCTTTTGGAAGGGAAAGCAGCCGGGGAGCAGATGCCAGGTAAGTCTGAGATCGATAGGGGGAAGGGGGGTCGGAGGCATTGCGGGAGATACCAGGGTGAATGTTGGTTTAAATCCTAAGTAGCAATTTCTGAGATGGGGGTGGTCGGGGGTGAATGAGAGTTTGTGATCCTATGCCACAATTTCTGCTCAGTTGTGGGGAAGTGAAGGTTTGTTGTCCTATCCTGGATTTCTATGGACGTTGACTCTTTGCGGGTTACACAACTTGCTATATTTTTTAAAGTACGCTACACTTCCTTATGTTTGCAAAAAACTTTAGGTTTTTTATATTGGTGGGGAGAAGCCAACAGACAACAAATACCAATATTAAACAAGGAAAGACCTGCAGTCAACGTACTGAAGTTGAGCAGGGAGTCAATGGGAGCCACCAGCAACTCGCACCCACTCCAGTACATGCCTGTCTGCATTGAGGCTGCACGAGTGCAATAAAAGTAACATTCATATTTTGAAATTCCTAACAGCACCAGCACTAGCATAATCATTAAAAGATGAAAAGCATAACAGATATCCTTGGCAGTTATTTTCTGCTGCATATGGGAAATGTGGTGGATTCAATCAAAGGGCCTGTCAACCACTGCTGAGGGAAGACTCAGCTGAGGAAAATGAAGGGCCTTTAGGAACTCTGGTGTGGAAAGTAGATTTATTAGATCAAATAAGACAGAGAAAGGGAAAATTGATGAAAGAGATGAAGAATTTACTGGAAGTGGGGTGGGAAGAAACACAATCCAAATAGCCATGGGAGTCCGACTTATAATAAATGTCTATGGAAAGGCTGTTGCCAAAGATGGAGAGAGAGAAAGCCAGAAAAAGAAGGGAAGAGATGGACCACACAAAGGTAAAGAATGGATGATAATGGGAAACATATTTGGAGTGCTAGAATTTATATAGGCTAAATAGCCAAGTTCTGATAAAATTTTATGATTCTTTCAAGTAACTTGACAGTAGAATATTCCAATATCACAAATTTTGTCATCATTCTTAAAAATCTAAGCTTCTGCACATTCTCCAGATTGATTCAGGACATTAACAATTGATTATTTTCTGAATCTTTAATTTAATTGAGTGATGGCTGGAAGAGTGAATAGAACTTTCAACCAAACGTTTGCCTGAGAGAACTGAGAGACCAGCTGCAATCGCTGAGCTGTTATTGATGGTGTCAACCACAAGTTTAAAGGGCCAAATCAACTTCAGCTGCATCTCGCCTCCATTTCAATGGCGAGATAAAGAAGCCATGGGAAACCCGTGCAGGTGAAGTAAAATTCATTTCAGGTTCAGAATCAACAAAAATTACCTACCTCAAGTATTTCAAGTAGATAAATTGTCCCTTTAACGATCTGCCTGCTGGCATTAATTGGGGACGTGACTTCTGGGTTTTGGCTGCACATGCGCATCCAAATGCGCCCATGTTAAACCCAGAAGTGGGTGCGTTGGAGCCGGATTGCAGTCACGCTTCAAAAAGCTGTTATTTTAACCTCTCACCTGTTTTTTGGGGTTAAAATTACCCCCTCCCCCACAGTATCTGTCATCTATTATAGATGAAAGGATGAGAAAGTACTTGTTGGCTTTGATATCAGTGTCTCATGTGGACTATTCCTGGAAATTTATTTCACACTTTTATACGTGTAGCCAAGTCTTTTTTTCCAAGGGGAAACTCAATATTTGAAAATGATCTTTGCACTCCTGCTTTCCTTGCTATTTTCCCTCTGAGAATTGGGTGTAAAAAGTTTAACCTGAAGAGGCCAGAATTGGAGGAATGCAGAGATCTCAGAGGGTTGTAAGGCTGGAGAAGGTTATAGAGATAGGGAGGGGCGAGGCCATGGAGGGATTTGAAAACAAGGATGAGAATTTTAAAATCGATGTGTTGCCGGACCAGGAACTAACTGGGTCAGTGAGCACAGGGGTGATGGGTTAACGGGACGGTGCGAGTCAAAATATGGGCAGCAGAGTTTTGGATGAGTTGATGGAGGATGGAAGGTGGGAGGCCGGCCAGGAGAGCACTGGAATAGTCGAGTCTAGAGGTAACAAAAGCCTGGATGAGGGTTTCAGCAGTAGGGGGATGGGCTGAGGCAGGGACAGAGACGGGCAGTATTATAGAGTTGGAAGTTGGCGGTCTTGGTGATGGAGAGGATATAGGGTCAAAAGCTCTGCTTAGGGTCAAATAGGACACCAAGTTGCGAATAGTCTGGTTCAACCTTAGACAGTGGCCATGGAGAAGAACGGAGTTGGTGGCTGGTGAATGGAGCTTGTGGTGGGGACCGAAGACAATGGCTTTGGTCTTCCCAATAATTAATTGGAGGAAATTTCTGCTCATCTAGTACTGGTTATCGGAGAAATCAGATCCAGTGGAGGGGTCGAGAGAGGTGCTGGTGAGGTAGAGTTGGGTGTCGTCAGCGTACATGTGGAACCTGACGTTGTGTTTTCGGATGCTGTCACCAAGGGGCAGCATGTAGATGAGAAATAGGAGGGGGCCAAGGATAGATTATTGTGGGACTTCAGAGGTAACAGTGTGGGAGCAGGAAGAGAAGCCATTGGAGGAGATTCTCTGGCTATGACTGGATAGATAAGAATGGAACCAGGCAAGGGCAGTCCCATCCAGCTGGACGACGGAAGAGAGGCATTGGAGGAGGATGATGTGGTCAACCATGTCAAAGGCTACAGACAGGTCAAGAAGGATGAGGAGGGATAGTTTACTACGGTCACAGTTACATAGGATGTCATTTGTGACTTTGATAAGGGCCGTTTCAGTGCTGTGGTATGGGGGAGAAACTTGATTGGAGGGATTCAAACATGTAGTCCTGTGTTGTAGCTTCACCAGGTTGGCATCTCATTGTGCACTGTGTGCTGGGAATTACGTGATACCATGTAAATGTCTTGACCTCATATTATAGTCTCTTTCTCTCCTTAACTATGTCTTTATAATAATCTATGATTAACTGTTATAAATGAGATCAAATTGAACTTTCTGTTTTTCATTTAAGAACAGAGGAGCTATTTCATTGTGTTTCCTCAACCTAAAGATATCTTATAGGCATCCAAAAACGTAGCAAAACCAGTTGAAGGAAAACTGCCAACATATTTGCACATCTCTGAAGATTAAGAGCTGTGTGCACTATTGGCCAACATTTTTTCTTACTAATAAATATTAATTGCTTCATGCACAATTCACCAGACTGGCTCTGTATATCAATGCATCACAGTAGATATTTCACCAATTCTGAAAGATGTAAGCAGGTTGAAAATGGACATGTTTGAGCCACAAACAGATGAATTGTATGGTTTAAGAGGATGCACATGATATATTTGGCTGTTTTCATAAATGGGCTATAAGACAAATATATATATAGAGTTGTGCAATTCAAGAAATGTTTGATGGTTGCAAAGAACAAAGGGAAAAGCTGAGGTGATTTTCAAGCACCATGAGGATATTGGATATGGAAAGGAAAGATCAAACCTATTTGGAAAAAGAATCTTCATTTTCACAATCTCAGAATTTGTACTAGTTTTATTATCAAACATTGGAGCTGGAATAAAATATATATTCAAATATAAATAGTTTCACTTTTACAAAGTAACTAGAATATGAATGTCCTGGGAATTAGACCAATACAAAAAATTATATGTTCATCCCAGAAGTAATATTTGTGATGCTATGGATGTTGGGTTAAGCTGCAATTAATGTCCATTTAAACTTATGATTTACAAAAACATTTCTTGGCCATTTTGAATTAATGCATAATGTTTGACACAACAATTATATAGTCTGCTCCAACTGCAGTAAATGTGTCATTATATTTTACAAAAAATGCCTAGTTGATCAGAGGGGACAATTGGAGAAAAGGTGCAAAAATGCTGAGGAAAGCAGTTTCGTAGAATTGTGCAGTTCCATAGCATAGCCACATCTTGTACAAACGCTGTGCCAAAATAACAAACCTTTCAAAGGAGGATACTTTACATTTGTTATCCCTCCATGTCTCTTCCTTGGTATCTTGAGAATAAAAACTATACCACTTTGTTACTTCTGGCCCAGATGACTGTGAATTTCAGTGAGTTAAAAGGGGATCTTGCCCAGATAGATTGGAATCAAAAATTGGTAGGCATAACAGTAATTGAACAATGGGAGGCCTTCAAGGAGGAGTTGTTTTGGGTATAGAGTAGACACATCCCTAGGAGGGGGAAAGGTAGGGTATCCAATGCTAGAGCTCCCTGGGTGACTAAAGATATAGAGATTAAAATGAAACAGAAAAAGGAGGCTTCTGACAAATGTAAGGTCCATAATACTGTAGAGAACCAGGCTGAATGCAGAAAGTACAGAGGAGATCTAAAACAAGGGAATAAGAGAGGCAAATAGATAATAGATTAGTGGCTAACTTAAAAGGGAACCTAAAAGTCTTTTATAAACATATAAATAGTAAAAGTGTAGTCAAAGGAAGTGTGGGACCGATTAGGGACAAAAAGGAGATCTTCTTGTGGAGGCAGAGGGAATAGTTGAGGCACTAAATGAATACTTTGCATCAGTCTTCAATAGAGAAGAGGATGCCGCTATTGTAGTAGTAAAGGAGGAGGTAATTGCAATATTGGATAGGATAAAAACAGGAGGCACTTAAAATATTGGCAGTACTCAAAGTAGAAAAGTCACCCGTCCAGATGGGATGCATCAAAGGTTGCTGAGGGAAGTAAGGGTGGAGCTTGCAGAGGCTCCGGCCACAATCTTCCAATCCTCCTTAGATATGGGGGTGCTGCCGGAGGACTGGAGAATTTCAAATGTTACACCCCTGTTCAAAAAAGGGGAGAGGGATAAACCTGGCAATTACAGGCATGTCAGCCTGACGTCAGTGGTGGAGAAACTTTTAGAGACAATAATCTGGGACAAAATTAATTGGCACTTGGAAAAGTATGGGCTAATAAATGAAAGTCAGCACTGATTTGTTAAAGGAAAATCGTGTTTGACTAACTTGATTGAAGTCTTTGATGAAATAACGGAGAGTTTTGATGAGGGTAGTGCAGTTGATGTGTATATGGACTTTCAGAAGGCATTTGATAAAGTACCACATAATAGACTAGTAAGCAAAATTAAAGCCCACAGAATTAAATGGATAGTGGCAGCGTGGATACAAAATTGATTATGGGAGAGAAAGCAGAGCGTAGTGGTGAACGGTTGTTTTTCAGACTGGAGGGAAGTTTACAGTGATGTTTCCCAAGGGTCAGTATTAGGACCACTGTTCTTTTTGATATATATTAATGACCTGGACTTGGGAATAGTGTATAGAGGGTATAATTTCAAAGTTTGCACATGACTTGAAACTCGGAAATGTAGTAAACAATATGGAGGATAATAACAGACTTCGGGAGGATATAAACAGACTGGTGTATTGGGCAGACACATGGCAGATGAAATTTAATGCTGAGAAGCATGATGTCATACATTTTGGTAGGAAGAATGAGGAGAGGCAATATAAACTAAATGGTACAATTTTAAAGGGGATGCAGGAATAAAGAGACCCTGGGGGTGCACATATACAAATCTTTGCAGGTGGCAGGACAAGTTGAGAAGGCTGTTAAAAAAGTAAATGGGATCCTGGGCTTTATTAATAGAGGCATAGAGTACAAAAGCAAGGAAGTTATGCTAAACCTTTATAAAACACTGGTTAGGCCCCAGCTGGCGTATTGTGTTCAATTCTGGGCATCACACTTTAGGAAGATGTTAAGGCCTTAGAGAGGGTGCAGAAGAGATTTACTAGAATGGTGCCAGGGATGAGGGACTTCAGTTATGTGGAGACATTGAAGAATCTGGGGTTGTTCTCCTTATTGCAGAGAAAGCTAAGGGGAGATTTGATAGAGGTGTTCAAAATCATGAACGGTTTTGACAGAGTAAATAAGGAGAAACTGTTTCCAGTGGCAGAAGGGTTGGTAACAAGAGAACACAGATTTAAGGTGATCGGCAAAAGAGCTAGAGGCAATATGAGGAAACATTTTTTTAGGCAGCGAGTTGTAATGATCTGGACTGCATTGCCTGAAAGGGCGGTGGAAGCAGATTCAATAGTAACTTTCAAAAGTGAATTGGATAAATACTTGAAGGGGAAAATTTGCAGGGCTATGGAGAAAGAGCAGGGGAATGGGACTAATGGGATAGCTCTTTCAAAGAGCCAGCACAGGCACGGTGGGCCAAATGGCCTCCTCCTGTGCTGTACCTACTATGATACTACGATACTGTGAATTGCATGACTTGGTCCAATTTTCTTGGCACTTTGCAAAGAAGCCTCCTATCTCAGGGATACGGCTACATATTCTACCTAATCCCAACCACTAGGTATTGACAGATTTGTCTTTTTAAAGAGCTGGGCTACCTAGGTTGGATATCTTGGAATTTGAGATTTCTATTATAAATCTGTTTTACAATGTGAGAAACTGGTCTCTCACAGGGGTTTATCCCTCATGATGCCAATACATCATTAATGAAGACATCAAATGGAATGGGTGAGCTTGTCTCACTCTTCTCTCAACAGAAATAGGTGGGCTAGATTTTGCACCCATTTAGAGTCAATCGGAGATAATCTAGGCTGGTGAATCTCCTGACCAGCCTTGCACTGGGAGCTGCAGCACACATCATGGATCTAATCCAAGATTCAGCTATGTACTTTCATAGCTTCCAGCATCTACATGAGGGCTACATGAGGCACTAGGTCAAACCTTACAACATGATGTTGCATTAAGACACAACTTGCCCAATGCATTCCTCGCAAGAGCAAAACTCAGCCTGTGACCCTTTGATTATTCCATGCGCCTCCAGATCATTCGATAACTGGCTTTATCTGATCAGACTCTTGATCGTTCCTAAATATGCATACCTATGCCTATAAATAGAAAATTGTGAGCTCTATAATTTACAGAATGAACAGACTTGATGTTACAGACTTGATGTTATTTCTCTCACCAGAGTCTTGATTTGAGTTTTAAAAAAAGTATAGTAAAAATATCCCACAGGTATATGTGTGGCTACTGGCTTCCTTAGTCAGAGAGCTAACAGGGTTACTCAGTGTGGGAAATAGGAATATTTCACTGATGTAATGTGGTGTTGTACTGGGTAAGCTGTATTATCAGTGTTTCTTTCTCATCACTGACATTCCTCATATTGATCATAAAACAAAATCGCCACAAAAATAAAGAAATTGTTTGTCCAAAGTCTGTGTACATTCTTGCCATGATATTCTGCACACAGTTATGCTCCCATTTTATCATTGACACCAGTTTCAGATGCACGTTTACGCAAACATTACAGTATAACTCAGGCATTGCGTTATAGTATAATTTCTGCCTTATTCACGTTTTAAAAACATCCAGGCAGTCCACTGAAGCTACTGGAGTCTTTATAAACTTACTTGTGATTTGTTTTAATGTTACAACATCGAAATAAGCTGCCCAGAGAAAAGTTCTGTGCATGTGTGTCCAAGTGCATATGCACAGAGCCCTTTTGTGGCTGAATGTCAGACAAGGTGCAGTTGACAGCATAACGCAGGTTTGCAGGCGTAGCATCATATCGTGTATATATCGCCCTAAGATAAGGATCTGGAGTATAGATACTTTGGGGTCAATTTTAGGATGGCCGAGCGGATGTGTTCATGGCGGGGGGGTTGCTAAAATCGGGGAATCCCGGAGCGGGTCCGGAGCCCGGCTCCAACCCGCCCACTTCGGGGTTCCCCCTCGATGGTCGCACAGCCCACGCATACGGGACTCCCACTGGCAATTAAAGCCGGCAGGATCCTGCTTAAAGCAATTATTTCGATAGTTCAGGTCGTTTGCAGACCTGATTGACATGATATTTTAGGAGGGGTGGGATCTTCATCTCAACAGAGCGTGTTTCCCGTAACACTCCCAGTTGAAACAGACGTGTTGCAGCCACCAGCCTGTGGGAGCTGCAAAGGTCCATTTGACAGGTCGGGGTGGGGGGAGACCCTCACTCATTGCAGGAGGCCACTCTGTCACTTTGGACAAAGTTTGACCTCCACCACCCTCCTCCTAACACTAAAATTCACCAACTTGGAACCTCAACCCCGGTGTGCAGACACATTTACCTACCTTGCAGACCCCCTCAAACATAATTTTCCAGATGGGGGCCGCCATAGCTGCAGTCATGACCTCATCGGAGGATGAACAGCATCACCAGCCTCGCCGGCCACGCTGTCCACCTCAGACACGTGGAGCTCCACAACACAGTGCTGTGACACATCCACCTGCACAGCAAGAGGGAGGGCAACCGTAGAGAGAGATGCGTCGCAGAAGGCACTACCCTCGCCACAGGGTCTACAGACCGAGGCTCAGCTTCCTGGACCTCTCTGAGCAGCAGTGCACACGGAGGCTCAGAGTCACTCGACATGTAGTCGTGGACATCTGCAGCCTCCTTCATGCCGAGCTGCTCCTGGCTGGGCCGAGCACCATCCTCATACCTGTCAAAGTCACCACTGCCCTCAACAACTTCTCCTCCGCATCCTTCCAGGGTGCCACCGGGGACATTGCCGGTGTCCCTTAGTCGTCTGCACAAAACAGTCCTACAAATACACCTGCACCCACTCTGCAGTGACCCAATGGGTAGCAATAGGTGTGGCTCTTCATGGTGATCCTCAGGAAAGAGAATTATTGCACAAACCAGACAAGATTTGCAAAGACGTGGCAGCAGTGGTGATAACAACATTTGATGTGAGTGGCAAAAGAAACAAATCGAAATGAAAAACATGACATTCCGTCATACACCCTTGTGCATCCCCTTTGTGCTCACAAAACCTTAGCCTTACGTTTATGGGAACCCCTACGTGGTGCTACCCCTATGGCTTCAGCAGAGGTAGTGGCAGGTTGCTCTAGTCCATGCCCTGACCGATGAGATGCTTTGCGCGGACGCCCTCTGGGTTTCGGTGCCCGTGAGGGCCCCTCCAAAGACTCGACCACCTGGAGAGGAGGCAGCATTGCGGGTACTGGTTGAGAGGGGGGGCAACGAGTGAGACGTGGGAGCGCTTTGAGTGGCGTCCCCACTTCCATGTCCCCTTTCGCCATCATCCCTCTCCTGGCCCAGGCCCACATCACTCCTTCCACCCTGCTGGACGACAGTTTGGAGGACTTGTGTGAAGCCTTGGAAGGCCAGTTGTGATGTATCTGTCAGCCTGTTTAAGGCAGCAGAATGTTGCTCACCTTGAATCCGAACGGCTGTTGTCAGGGCCTGAATGGACTCATTGTTGAGCCGTGCTTGAAGCTCGATGGAGGCTAGCCTTTCCTCCATCGCAGACATTCCCGCACTTAACTGCGACACTATCTCAGAGATGCCTTCATGTCCCTGTGACAGTATTCCACTCATGCAGGAGTTGGACTCCTCCATCCTCTGCGTGATTGTGGAGAGTGCGCGTGGCAACTGTTCCAGCCTGGAGAAGAGTGCTCCCCCCCAACGCGGACTCTCCAGGGCTGCCCCTGCCACCAAGCTCTGCTCATGCTCACGTGTGCGTGGTGACTTACCATGTGCAACCCCAACTAACTGAGGACAGGGAGCCACCGAGGTGTGTGTATCTGCGCTGGTGGATGGCTGGCTCAGATGTGACGATGTCCCCTCAGAGGCCAGCAGGTCCTCTGAGGAATTGCCCTCCACGATCACGGCAGTCGCAGATGGCCCTGCAAGAGAACAGAAAGCAATATTAAGCATGTGGACAGATGTTGAGGTGTTACAGATGCCAAGTGATGTTAAGATCATTCGCTATCATGAATGCTGAGTGTTAGATTTCCGTCACCAGCCTCTTGTGCGCTCCCAGTCTCAGCGTCCGCCACGGACAGGCACTCCAGCGTACGGCTTAATTCCAGTGCCTGCTGCTTTGAGTCGTTGAGGACTACCTGGTGTGGCGGGCCCCTTCTGGTCCTTGCCCTCTCCCGGGCATTCTGGCATCTCTTCTCCTATCAAGGCAAAACACAGAGAGGCGTGATTGCGTGATGGTTGCATAGTGACCCGCTGCATGCATTGGTGTGAGTGGAGGTGACCGTGCGGGAGATGCATGGGAGGGTGCGTGAGAGACATAGCCATGAGATTGTATGAGGATTGGGTTGCGTGGTAGTGTTCGAATGGGAACTGGGGCGGTGAGTAAGTGCAGGCAAGGTGAGGATGATGGTTGAGTGGATGTGAGGAGTGATGCGAGGGCGTTGTGGTGGCAATGCAAAAGGAGTTGTGTGGTGGTGGAGGTGATGTGGAAGACGGAGTGTGGGAGAATGAGTAAGCATACTCACTTAGGCTGACCTGGTTAGGTCATTAAAGTGCTTCCTGCACTGGACCCAGGTTCGGGAGATGTTTCTGCTGCTGGTGACCTTCTCTGCCACCTCGAGCCAGGCCTTCTTGGCGGCAGAGGCAAGCCACTTCATCCCATCAGATGGGAAAAACGTTTCCCTCCTCCTCCTGACCCCATCGAGCAGCACCTGGAGTGAGGAGTCTGAGAACCTTGGAGCAGTCTTGCCTCTGGGCTGCTCCATGCTGCCAATATGGTTCTTTGATGCAGGAGGAGCATTGGAGGACTGCCCCTTTAAATAGGGCTCCTCCTGCTGACACCCTGTGATGCGGGTGTGCAGTGCGCCCGCTGCGCAGGTCTGCAACGGGAAACCCGGAAGCACGCTTAAGTACCTTCAATTAGGCTCCGATCGCGTGCGGAGCACCCCAATTTCACTGGGCGCGTTACCCACGTGCCCAGTCGACCCCCCGCTGCCAACCCACCTCCCTCCTAATATCGGGGCCTTTGAATGTATTTTTTAAAGATTTCACAACTTTCTGTATGGCATCACTGACACTTCTAGATGAATCTTCTATTTGTTTAAAGATTGTACAACTTGGAAATAAATTAAAAAGATAATTAGATTTATTAAAGATTGACCAAGCTGGGGCTCTTTTCTCTCGAAAAGAGAAGGCTGAGGAGTAATCTGATAGAGATCTTTAAGATTATGAAACGGTTTGATAGACGTAGGGAAAATGTTTCCACTTGCGAGGGAGTCCAAAACTAGGGGCCATAAATATAAGATGGACACTAATGAATCATATAAATACGTAGCAAAAATTCTAATTAGAGACACTGTACTGATTTCATAGTCCTAAATCTGCAGTACTCGTAATTGAACAGCAATTGATTCAAAATTACATAAAGTTAATTTTGCAATAGTTATAGCAACATGCATGCAATTGTCCACTGTATGTCAGGAACTTCATCTTCGGGGCCTGTTTTAAAAGTCAGTAAGATTAAAAAAATTGGGGTCAACTTCAACATCCTTTTCATTTTTTCCAGCAGATTTTTTTTTTCTTTAAACATTGAATATTGACATCAAAGAATGACTTGGATGAGTTACTGAGCCTAGCAGTACAAGAGAACTGAATTGACATTACAAAGCTAAAACTAAAGCAACCTAGATTAATAATGGTATCAATTAACCTGGCACAGGCATGATGGGCCGAACGGCCTCCTTCTGTGCTGTATCACTACGATATCAGAAAATAATCAATAAGGCTAATGGAATGCTGGCCTTTATATCTAGAGGACTAGAGTACAAGGGGGCAGAAGTTATGCCCCCTTGTACTCTAGTCCTCCAGAGGTGTTAGACCGCACCTGGAGTACTGTGAGCAGTTCTGGGCACCGCACCTTCAGAAGGACATATTGGCCTTGGAGGGAGTGCAGCGTAGGTTTACTAGAATGATACCTGGGTTAAGTTACGAGGAGAGATTACACAAATTGGGGTTGTATTCTCTAGAGTTTCGAAGGTTAAGGGGTGATCTGATCGAAGTTTATAAGATATTAAGGGGAACAGATAGGGTGGATAGAGAGAAACTATTTCCGCTGGTTGGGGATTCTAGGAGTAGGAGGTACAGTCTAAAAATTAGAGCCAGACCTTTCAGGAGTGAGATTAGAAAACATTTCTACACACAAAGGGTGGTAGAAGTTTGGAACTCTCTTCTGCAAACGGCAATTGATGCTAGCTCAATTGCTAAATTTAAATGTGAGATCGATAGCTTTTTGGCAACCAAAGGTATTAAGGGATATGGGCCAAAGGCAGATATATGAAGTTAGATCTCAGATCAGCCATGATCTTATCAAATGTCGGAGCAGGCTCGAGGGCCTGAATGGCCTACTCCTGTTCCTATGTTCCTACATAAGGAATTCAGGTTAGAATGTGGATCTCACTACCACGTGGAGTAGTTGAGGCGACTAGCATAGGTGCATTTAAGGGGAAGCCAGATAAACACATGAGGGAGAAAGGAATAGGGGTGGGAGGAGGTTTGTGTGGAACATAAGCACCAGAATGGATCAGTTGGGCCGAATGGCCTGTTTCTGTGCTGTACATTCTATGTAAGTCTATGCCACATCGTATTCTGTACACCTTTTGTTTGTAAAATCAGGAGCTGTTTTAAAACATTTTCCCTTTCATCTTACGGCAAATCAGAGAAGCCCCAAAACCTTCATGAGAAATAATCCTGAGCTTGTTCTTTTCATTGAGTGCTTCATTTAACGTATTGTGACACTAGGGGTATATTGGATAATCCCCGAAAACAGGCGCTGGGATCGTGGTGCGTGATCAACCTGCGCATCGTTTCGATGCAGGCAGCACGTAACATTCGTGCTGCCTGATGATTTAAATGATTGCTGCGTGCAGCCAGCGCTACCTGTGCTGTTGATTGGTCGCACACATCAGCAGGGGGCCCCAATATCGGGAGTGTCTAGCACTACTTAAAGGCAGCCTGAACCTCTTAAAGGGGAGGTGCACTGTGGCTGCGGGAAGCGGTTGAAGTCAATTGGGAAGTGAATCTGTGCTGCAATATATTGAAGAATGGCTGCGCCTGCAAGAGAGCATGCACCAAGGTTTTCGGATGATGCACTAGAGGCCCTGGTGGAAGAGGTGGACAGGCGGAGAGCCATCCTATATCCACAGCGGCGGGGGCCTGGAGGCCCTCCAGACATATGCTCAAGAGGCAGTGGGAGGAAGTAGCGGACGAGGTCAATGCCAGGAGCATAGCTCCAAAAACATGGAAGTAATGCAGGAAGAAGTTCAATGATTTGACACGAGTGGTCAAGGTGAGTGAGTTCAATTGTCAAGTGGCATCTTCTACCAACTGCACCACTAGCCTCATCCACTGCTCCACGCATTACACCCATCACCCACCTACCAACAAACTCTTTCCATCAGTACTCAACTCTTCAAATCAGATGCTTCATCTCACCCTCACATATTAACACCGTTGAAAGCTGCACGCCCACAACTCACAGGTCACACATGCTGGCAGCTATTCGACCATGACAGCCACATCATCCAAACATCTTGCAGGACACTCACTAACACACTTCCCTCTTTCTGGCAGGAGAAGGTGGCGCATTACAGAAGGCAGAAAGAAAGAACTGAAGAAGGATAGGTACGCCTACATGTTTTATCTCCCGTGGAGGAGACAGTGCTGGCCATCATGGGAAGGGCCAATCTGAGGCCGTGGCCACTGGTGGTGCTGGAGGTATCGATGATAAGGATCTCTGCATATCGAATCCTCCTTCTCGCTTCCCACTTCTCCCTCATCCCACAATCTTTTCCGACTCACATGCTGCAGATGGTGTGAGCATGTACATCTTACTGTCTCCTCTCCCTTCACCACAACTCAACCTGTGTCCCTTTGTCATTTAAATACCCAAGAACTGGAACCGGCACAGTTAAAGGAGGCAGAAGAAGATGACAGTGATGATGAAGACACACCGTCATTTGATCTTACACTCACAGCCATCAGCTCGGAGACAGATACTAAACGTAGTTTAGAGGCTAGAATAGAGGAGGGATCTGCATGTGGTGAGACACCGGGCACAAGTGCACAGGAGCCGGGGCGGGGGGAACGGACCGCAGGTGCTGGAGGGCAAGGTCGTTCACTGGTTCTGCTGCAGAGGAGTCGGATGATGACTACGATGGGCCAGGCTACAGAAGGCGGCTGATGGGCATACACAATGAAATGCTTGGTGCACTGGAAGGCCTGCCAGGAAGCCTATTCACAATGTCAAGGGGCATGAAGGAGTCCAGCTGCAACTTGGCACAGGGCTTTGCGCCAAGTTTGGAGCCCATCCTTTCCCACATGGAACAGGTGGTCACCTCCATTAGCACACCTGTGGGACCCACCATGATACAGCATCTGATGACCAATGTCACAGCTTCCATTGCAGCACAAACATCTGCCATCCAAGGTCTGACTGCTGCCTTGGAAGCTCGGACTACTGCTATCGTCGCTCTGGGTACCACTATTGAAAGGGGCTTCCAGGGCGTCACAGCTGTACAGCAATCTGTGCTCCAACAGATCACCAGGATTGCTGAGGCGCCGCCCCGGCAGAATGGCAGTGGCGCCTTGGAAGACGAACCCGCTGTCCTCTCTCAGGATGACAGCATTCCTGCTCCCACCCTTGCCATTCCACCAGTGCACTGGCCGTTGCCTGTCAGCCAGATAGGCCAGATTGCTGCATCCAAGGCTGAGATGGTGCAGTCTGAAACCGAGCTCTCTGGGTCCAGAGCTGCTCGAGGTCGTCCTCCAAGGCCATCTGCACTCTCCTCAATCGAAGGTCAGCAGCCATCCATCTCCCATGCTCCAGCCATTGGGGAAGCACCTCATAAAGCACTAGGAAAGGTAAAGGCACACGAGCGACAGGCACTAAGCGAATGCACATGTATGAATCGTCTAATTTTGTTTGCATAATTTCATGTGTTAATTTATAAATGTGGATTTGAATTTGCATTTGGTGGTGGTTTTTAATTCTGTGATAAGCTGAGGGAGGAAGCTATGTGTAATTATAAGGAGGACGATTTGATGGTCATGTGAGAGAGGAGAGGTAAGGAGTGTGGGACTGTTGGTGAATGGGGAGGTGCTGTTGAGGTTATTGGTATTGCTCATTAATAATCTGACCACGCAGAGCCCTGGCAAACAGGATCTGTCTACCTTATAACCTCCCTGCCTCTTCCTCCACTTCCTGCTGCACCTCGACCTCCTCCTTCTCCTCCACATCCTCCTCCACCTTTTCCTCCACTTCCTCCTCCATCTCTTCCTCCTCCTCCTCGTACTCCTCCACATCTTCCTCTGCCTGTTGTTCAGGTTCTCACCTGATAGGCGGTGGCAAGGGCTGTTACCTCATAATGGTAAGGTTGTGCAGCATGCAGTATACAACGACAAATCTTGATACCTGCTCAGCTGAGTACTGCAGGGCTCCTCCAGAGCGGTCCAGGCAGCGGAAGCGTTGCTTGAGGACGCCTATGGTGGGCTCGATGATGTTCCTTGTGGCAGTATGGCTCTCGTTGTAGGTCTGCTGTGCACATGTGTGTGTGCATTCCGGACCGGAGTCATGAGCCATTTCACAAGGGGATAACCCTTGTTGCCCAGTAGCCAGCCTTTCACTTGCCGCAGCTGGTTGAAATATAGGTGGCAAGGAGGACTGCCGCTGAATGAAGGAGTCATGACTGCTGCCAGGGTAACGGGCATTGACCTGCATGATCTGCTGTGTGTGGTCGCGCACCAGCTGTACATTGAGGGAGTGGAATCCTTTTCTGTTCATGAATATGGCCGAGTTCAGATATGGAGCACGCATGGCAATATGCGTGCAGTCAATGGCACCCTGCACTATGGGGAAGCCTGCAATGTGAGCAAACCCTCGTCCTCGTTCCTGCTGCTTGTCTCTAGCAAGAGGGAATGAGATGAATCTGTTTCTGAGTGGGTACAGACCCTCAGTGACCTCCCTTATACAGCAGTGCACTGCAAACTGCGAGATGTTGCTCATACTGCCAGCAGCAGCCCGAAAGGAGCCAGTGCTGTAAAAATTACGCGCCACGGTTACCTTGACAGCCACAGGTAATGCTGTCCTTTCCCTGCTCTGAAGCTGCAGTTGTGGTTACAGCAGTTGACAAATCTCCGTCACGACCTCTTTATTGAACCGCAGCCGTCGGATGCACTGGTCATCACTGAAGTTGAGGTAAGAGAATTGGTCCCTGAAGACCCTCCTTGGATATGGCCTCCTGCTGAGTGCCCTGCGCTTCCTCCTCCTCCTCCCTCTTCTAGCAGCTTGTCCTGCTCTGCGTGGCCTCTCTTCATGCTCCCAGTCATGTTCAATTCCCAGAAGAACCCCAGCAGGACACCCATGTCTGAAAGCAACATTTTTCAGCAGACTATTTTAAATGCCACTAACTACTGCAAGACGAGCCAGATCATTCTCCATAGAATATTGCAACTTTGGCCAAGTATAGGAAACTTCCAAAAACATGTACAATTGCACCAGCAGCCAGAAATAATCCAGCAACTAACCTGTAACTCCTGCATGATCCCTTTAAATAGCACTGGTGGGGGGGGTCCTTCATGCCCTTTAACTCCTGTTCAGCTATGCAAGGTTAGGTCAGTACATTAGCTGGAGCGGGGAGTTCAAAAATGCTGCTGACTGCTTCAAATCAGCTTTCCACACTGAGTTGCGTTATCATCTCCCTACTCTACGCACTGCCAGCATGAGGACCTGTGTAGACTGACAATTTTTGGACTTGTATTGTTTCAAAATACAAATTATAATATAAGATTTTTAAAAATATTTTCAATCCCTCACTGTCTGGCACTTAATCTGGAAAATACATTTGTTTAAACATTTTTTTTAATCAAAGTAACTGGATTGTACCCCAAATAAGACCTGAATCTGGAAAACAGAATAAACCAGACTCATTTTTATTTCACAAGATTTTCAGAGCTCATGGCCATATTTAGTTAGAAAAGGTTTCTAAGTGGAAACTTACTGTCAATGTATAACTGGAATTTTTAATAAAAATAAAATTTTGTTGCATTTTTAAGGCAATAATTCTATATAAATTGGTAAGTATTGATTCATCCTCTAATTCTATCTTTCTTGTACTGAACACTCGATGAATACCTGCCATTTGTGGATTTGTGGACATTTATTCAGATCTTACCTATACAGCAACATGTTGGTACATCAATGCATCATGCCTGTGGGGCAATCAACTGCTCCAGTGCTTCATTACAAACGTAATTCTGGACATAGACTATAACATCTATGCCAAAGTATTAAAAATGGAGTGTTAGCCATTCAAACAAAGTTTTGTAGCTAAAACTCTTTGCTTCAAACTGACTTCTGTATTCCCTTTTCCTCACTGAGCAGGTTATACCATTTTAGTTGAACCTCTAAATGAACCTCTGGGTCTGTTGTAGATTAATTGATGAAAATTAATTGGTATGATTAGTCAGCAACTCCCTTATCATTGCATCATGCACCAAGATGGTAGAAGGCAAACTAGATGGACTTTCGTCTAGCAATTCCTATCTTCCTATGAAGCAATCCAACAGAATGTTTTATCTCAGGGAGAGGGTAATGAAATTAGTGTGACCAGTTCTTTCGATACTTTCTGTCGGTTTGTCATGCATTGATGAGATGTACTGTCCCATCCTCCTGACTGAAATAGAAGGAGACAAAATGAAAGGGAAACACTATATCAAAGTCTCATACTATTATTTCCTTTTTCTGCAGTGGTAACATGCTTGCTACTGCCAGTGGAGACACTACAGTGAAGATATGGGATTTCACAAAGGTTGAGTGCATACTCACATTTACAGGACATCTTCATGCTGTCTGGGGCTGTTCATGGCACACCTGTGGTGACTTTGTAGCATCTTGTTCCATGGATAACACCGTTAGGATCTGGGATATTAACAGGTGAGGAAAATTTTTCTCCATTCTTTTTGTAGCTCATTTTTCAGATATCGGCTGTTACTTTCTGGTATCAAATATAAACGATCACTCAATGAATTTGCAGTGTAGCTCTTATCATGCAACAGCTACTCAGCTTACAGTGGTTGTTGGTGTATACAATTAATTTGATTTCACCAAAATATGAAATTAAACTACACCTACAAACTCTTCTGTATAAATACTAAAAACAATAATGGAAGTGGTTACAAGGTAGTGCCTCATAAAGGGTTCAGGTGAATGTTTATAAACCACTCAGATTTTGCTCTTGTGGTTCATGGTGTATGAAGCCGTGATAACCTCTGTGACCTTTGACACTTCAAATTATTTATTACTTCCTGTATCACTCAGTTTCCCACATCAAAGGCGCTTACTTTGTTAATCAGGACTAGGATATTGGTAGAGATGGAGAGTACTAATAGGTCAATGTTAAAATAAATACTGATACCTCATATCGTTTTATTCAGCGTGCATGGAAATGATTCCTTTAAAAGCAGCTTAAAAGCTGGGAAGTTTCGAACTTTTAGGCCAAACCTACAATGGTTTCAGAAAAAAGCCTGCACCTTTGACCCTGGCACTGTTGGTACGAGAATGTGCATTATCTTTACTAGCACCAGTTTAATATTTGTGTCTGCACATTTATAATAAATTCACAAGACGTCCTGAGGTTGTAAAAGGTGCTATATAAATGCAAGTTTTTCTTTCAAATTATATTTTTGATCGTTGTGTTAATTCATATTTTTCTAACCTTCCACTGTCGAAACTTAACACTATACCAATGCACTAACACACTCAGACCAGTATCACAAAGGGAAAAGTTTTACTTTAATTGACTTGTATACAAGGGAAGCTGTATTCTGAACAATGGTCAGAACAACCTCTTCACTGAACAAAGGAAACAGTTCACATTTATACAGTTTAATTAGTAATGTCCACCTGTCATAGAATATGGGCGTACATATACATTCTTTATTGGTTCAGGTAGTTGGTCAATCAAGTAGTGAGCCTGCCCCCTCTGGACGTCCATAGCTCATTCCTACATTGGCACGTAGGCCTCGTAGGCCTGAGCACACTAGCCTCCCTACATTCTTGAGCTGGTCATCAGTAGGACTGAAGTCAGTCTCAAGGCCACATGGCCTCTCAAGAAACTGTATTCTCATTATATTTTATAGTCAGCAATGCCCTTATCTGCTCGGGGGGCCAGACGGTACTAAGCACCTGCACAGCCAACTTAATTATCAACATACCAAGGCTTAAACGTAATTACACAATTGTGTCTTTCTGTGTGTGTGTGTGCTGTAGCTACCCCATTATGTGAGCCAAAGAGTTAACATGGTCAAATATCCATCATGCATTTCTTCTTTACTATGGTCAAGTAACTGTTCATGCATTTCTACATTAATATGGTCAAGTATCTCTTTATGCATTTCTACACCACCTCAGATTTTAATAATGGATTGGCTTATATTTTAATTGCTGTTGATTTACATAGGCTAATTTGTAACAATATAATATAAAGCACATCTGTGACTCACAGAGCAACCCTTGAGTAACTTTACCAGAGGCAGTAAAGATTCAAAAGCTGCATTTTCATTACTATTATGTGAATCCCTGAGTCCCTTTCACTGCAGAAAATCAAAGTTTGTGTTTGTGAAGTAAAGAAGATGCTGATTCAACAGAATCTCAATAAACTTCTCATGCTAACAACCCCCAAGCTTTTACATTATACTGTCAGAATATTCAATTATGAGGTTGAATGCATGCACTTGTCAGCTAAATAAAGGAATTAATTTTGGAATGTAGAAACCATGACTTTTTCCTGACTTTTACAGCCCGGTCCTCATAGGAACAGATGAAATATGAATTGAGCTTTTTGCAGCAGAAAAACAATTTTTAATGTCAAGAACACATTGAAAAATACTATTCTGCAACAGGATTCTCACTGCACACCTCTCTGATCTGATATGTGAATCTACCAAAATCAACGTGATTGGCATGTTTATAGCATATGTTGTCAGTCCTGAAACATGCTGCACGGCAGATATTTCTTTCACAGAATAGTCTGCCGCACGGATACTAATCTCCAAGCAGGCACTTTATCTACCAGCAGACTCACCGAGCAGTCTGTAGTTTCATTCGACCTGCATTCTAAGTGAAATTAAATTAAATTAGAGGTCATAAAACTGAGATAAGAAGTCACTAATAAATCCAATGGGGCTTTCAGGAGAAACTTCTTTACTCAGAGAGAGGTTGGAATGTGGAACTTACTACCACAAGGAGTAGCTGAGGCGAATAGCATTAAAGGGGAAGTTAGATAAACACATGAGGGGGAATGGAATGGTAGGTTATGTTGATAGGGTGAGATGAAGAGAGATGGAAGGAGGCTCGTGTGGAGCATAAACACCGGCATGACCAGTTGGGCTGAATGACCTGTTTCTGTGTTGTAAATTCAGAAGAGGTGAAAGTTGTTCCTATGGGTTGCAAACGACCCATGTCCTTGAACCGGTATAAATTCTAAAATAGTTATAGGTCTGGGAAATGTTTGCATTGGGAAATGTCGCAGTGATGTAGTAGGATATACTGTTATGGCCTTTGGTCAAGATAAGCCATATTTTCCTGTGTCTGTTTTGATGAAAAAGTAGAGGTGGGTAAACAGGGGTACAGCACCGGCAGAAATGGTAACAGGCTATTCATTCAGTTTTAGTACTTTTCTGAGTCTTGCACTTATCCTAAAAAGTGTTTGTGGGAATTGGAAAAAAAATAATTGTTTTGCTTAAATCTTGTTAAAGGCCAATTGTGAGAAACTCAGGCAGAGGCGTTTAATTCCAAATTATACCTGGAATTAGCTGAAAAGAGTTTTCGGGCACATAGGACTAATCCATTGGACATTGCTGGCTGTCTCTCATGAGGAGAGGATAGCTCAGGTGTACGGAGGGCATAGGAGATGCATCACTCACAGAATAGGCTACTTGAGATGGTCGATGTAGTACAACAGAGCCAGGCTACCTGCTCTCCTAGGCTCTCCAGTGCATGTCATGGTCATCCTCACTTTCCTTGTCCCACTAGAGAAACCATTTTGTACAAAATTGCCTGTATTGGAACTGTTTTGATTGTGGCTCATTAAAACCTACGAGAAAAGGGCAGTTAACACCTTGTATGAAAAATCACAAGGTATGCCAAAAATCCTACAGGAGTTTTTTTTAATTCATTCATGGGATGTGGGAGTCGCTGGCAAGGCCAGCATTTATTGCCCATCCCTAATTGCCCTTGAGAAGGTGGTGGTGAGCCGTCTTCTTGAACCGCTGCAGTCCTTGTGGTGAAGGTTCTCCTACAGTGTTGTTAGGAAGGGAGTTCCAGAATTTTGACCCAACGACGATGAAGGAACGGCGATATATTTCCAAGTCGGGATGGTGTGTGACTTGGAGGGGAACGTGCAGGTGGTGTTGTTCCGATGTGCCTGCTGCCCTTGTCCTTCTAGGCGGTAGAGGCCGCGGGGTTGGGAGGTGCTGTCAAAGAAGCCTTGCCGAGTTGCTGCAATGCTTCTTGTAGATGGTACACACTGCAGCCACGGTGCGCTGGTGGTGGATGGAGTGAATGTTTAAGGTGTTGGATGGGGTGCCAATCAAGCAGGCTGCTTTATCCTGGATGGTGTCAAGCTTCGTGAGTGTTAATTGAGCTGCGCTCATCAAGGCAAGTGGAGAATATTCCATCACACTCCTAACTTGTGCCTTGTAGATGGTGGAAAGGCTTTGGGGAGTCAGGAGGTGAGTCACTCGCTGCAGAATACCCAGCCTCTGACCTGCTCCGACCTGTTGAAAGGGACAAAACTTAGACTGGGAATCTGTGAGGTCTCACCTTTTCCCGCTCCAAAGAAGTCCAGTGGCACAAGCAGCTCTGTGTCCAATCAGCGGCTGGCATATCCAGCAAAATCAGGCGTACTGCATTGCCAATTGGTGCTGGTTGGGGTCCAAGTGTGGGGCCTGGCCTGAACCATCAAATATCAAAGAATTATTTAATTGAATTTTCGGCCTCTTTCCATAAGTGGGAATGGGGGGGACTGAGAGGGCATAATAAAGATGTATCCAGGGTTGGGGGGGAGGACCTAGCACCTTCCTTCTGGACCTGAAACAGTATGCAGCCTCCTTTGGTTGCTGGACACCCAAGATGTGCTCCTAGTAGCATGGGCATTTGGCATTTGGATTTAAATTAAGACGCCTCAAATTTTGGCAGTCAGTGCTTAAGTCAGTCCCAGGCAGGCGCATCCCTGCACTTACACCAGGATTCTTAGCCTCATGGCTTGTAGTGTCAGTGCAGCCCAGGGAGTCCTTATATTTCGGTTGATTGGCATTCTATCTGACCTGGAATTCCCAGCAACGTCATTAGTCAAAGGAGTGCTGCACTGTCGGAGGTGCCGTCTTTTGGATGAGATGTTAAAACGATGCCCCATCTGCCCTCTGAGGTGGTTGTAAAAGATCCCACTATTCAAAGAAGAGCAGGGGAGTTGTCCCTGATGTCCAGGCCAATATCTATCCCTCAGCCAACATTATTAAAACAGATTACCTGGTCATTTTCATATTACAGTTTGTGGAATCTTGCTGTGTGCAAATTGGCTGCCGCGTTTCCTACCTTACAACAGTGACTACACTTTAAAAGTACTTCATTGGTTGTAAAGTGCTTTGGGATATCCTGAGATTGTGAAAGGCACTGTATAAATGCAAGTTCTTTCTTTCTTTAACAAAGCTTATACCTGCCCAATGATGATTATTAGTAAAACCCAATAGTTTTCCAATTTCAAAACAGGGTTCAAAGTCATTAAGAATGATGTTGACCTACTCCATTCCAAAGTCCATCCTCTTCAGTAGTGCAGAGAAGTGGCTGAGCAGTGAGACTTATGAAGCTGAACAGCTAGAATATGATCACAAGAGTTCCCTTTGTTTCATCTTGTTCCTCCATGGTTATGCAAGGGATGCAGCAGCTGTTGCACCTTCATTGGAATGATCTGCATTGGTCTAAGGACTTTATACACACAATACCAGTGACAAAGCGTGACACAGTAGGGCTGATTTTCGTCTAGCTACCACCCTGTTTATGTCTGTAAATGGGGCGGTAGCAGGATGAAAATTGCAACAAAAGTAAAACTGCAGACTCGCTGCTGAAGGTCTGCCGGTTACCATTTTCATCACATGCTTCTTCCTCAATTGGCCCTCAAACCATGGGAAGACTCCAACTCCAACTCCAACCCTCCAACTCCAACTCCAACCCTCCAAAACTCCAACCCTCTGATCTAACCCTCTGACTCCTACTCTTCGAAACTCCAACTCTCCAAAACTCCAACTCTCCAAAACTCCAACCCTCCAAAACTTCAACCCTCCAAAACTTCAACCCTCCAAAACTTCAACCCTCCAAAACTTCAACCCTCCAAAACTTCAACCCTCCAAAACTCCAACCCTCCAAAACTCCAACCCTCCAAAACTCCAACCCTCCAAAACTCCAACCCTCCAATTCCAACCCTCCAACTCCAATTCCAACCCTCCAACTCCACAAACTCCAACACTCCAACTCTAACCCTCCAACCCTCAACCTTTACTGGGGGCAAGTGGACCAGTCTCATGGCAGGGCCTAATTATAGATAATTGTTATAGACCACACCCCACCCCCCAAGTCAGACACCTAAAAAGATGAGTTACTATGGTAACAGATTTCTACTCTTTCGTTGAAACAATATGGAGACACTGTCATCAAACAAAAAAACCTACAAAAGTTCCCCTTTTAAAGGGGCACAACTAATAGAAAATTAAATCATAAAAAAACAAAAGAAACTTCTCAAATTAAATAATAATGTTGTTTCCAGTATCAACCAAGCACTCCAGTCCCTGCGGTGCCCATCAGCCACGATAAAGCCTCTGCCTTTTCTAACAATCTATAAGGATTACACTAGCCCCAGGCTAGGATCTTCTAAGGAACCTGCAGCCTGGGTAACATTTAAAAGACATCAGACTTTATCTGAGTCTCTTGGTTGGGTGGTGGCCATTTCCAGGGAAATCTGGAAGCAGGTCTGGCACTTTTTTTTTTGCAGTCTCGTGTGTTCAATTACTTTATCCCCTTGCTGTTGTGGATGCTACAAACATTTTCCTCCTTCTGAAAACTGCTTCTCCGTTTCACTCCTGATGATTCCAGCCCCTCCCCTTTAAGGTGGCTGCTGCAGGCCCATGACAATGGGCTGCCCTGCCAGAATTCCTGCCCTCACAAATGGCGAGCTGCGTGTAAGCAGTGCTGGCAGCTCGCTTGTTTAAATGGGGCTCAACCACTAAAATCGATTGGTCCTCCCACCAACATCATCGTTTGCCCAGCCCACCATCCATCCTATCTGTGCCAGAGATGAAAATTAGTATTTTTCCTGCCTGTGGAATTCTCCCAGACAGATTCCTGTCAAGGCTTTAGAGAGGGGGTGTAGAGGAGATTTACAAAAATGATACTAAGGATGAGGGACCTCAGTTATGTGGAGAGATTAGAGAAGCTGGGATTGTTCTCATTAGAGCAGAGAAGGTTAATGGGAGATTTAATAGATGTGTTCAAAATTATGAAGGTTTTGGTAGAGTAGACAGAGAGAAACTGTTTCCACTGGCAGAAGGGACGGTAACCAGTGGACACAGATTTAAGATAATTGGCAAAAAAGCCAGGAGGGAGATGAGGAGAATTTTTTTTTTACACAGCGAGTTGTTATGATCTGGAATGCACTGCCTGAAAGTGTGGTGGAAGCAGATTCAACAGTAACTTTCAAAAGGGGATTGGATATATAATTAAAAAGGGAAAAATGCAGGGGAGTAGGACTAATTGAATAGCTCTTTCAAAGAGCTGGCACAGGCACGATGAGCCGAATGGCCTCCATCTCTGCTGTACTATTCAATGATTCTATAGGTTCATCATCTGAAGTTCTGTTCACTTATATGCAAAGGAATACAGACTTACATTTACCCATTGTCTGCTGAACCATGGCTTTCAGAGTTCACACCAGATCATGGCACAGCTATTGGCTTGCCCCTTTACACTGCAGAACATTTTGAGCTATCAAGATCAACGTTGAGACATCTGCCCTGATTCCAGTTATCGCTGCATGTAGCCTGTTGTTATGCCACCCCAATTAATATTCTTATAAATGATGCAGGAAAGCATGCTGCTTTAAGGTTGGGGCATAGCCACATGATTGAAAAATAGAAAGGGCTTCACTTGCATCTACTCTCAGAATAATTGACACTAACATTGGGTGCAAAGTGGAAAACAGTTCCATTGCTCCACCTGATGACTGCATAACTTAATTGCCCCCAAAAATTTTTTAAATAAATCTGCCAACAGTGACCAACGCAAAAGTTATTGTATTAATTTGACAATGTTTTGGTGATAACGCTAATAAAATCATGGCCATCATATTCCTCTACAACCCCACCCCCACCCCCATCCCCGATCTGGGAACTGGTGCTGCACCTGACCTGAACCGGCCTGGATTTGTGGACTCAGGTTATTTGCATGACCCCAACACAGGCCCACCCCTCTGGCAATGGCGTGTGCCCAGTCTGGGGGCAGAAGGACAACCACTGCTGCAGTATTGGCCACCAGGCCTCCAGCCCCAAGGATCCAATAGGTCCCTGAAAAAGAAAAAGGCCACTTACATTTTTGGAGTTCCTTGCATTCCTGCCTTTGTGCCTTGGACACTCTCATTTGAAGGAAGCCAGGTACAAAGATCTGTGGTGCCTTCTTCAGGTGCCTCTACACCTGGGTGCCCAAACAGCAAACCTTCAGGAAAATGAGGCAGGAGAGCTCGGAACTCTCCCCTCCCTGATTTAAACGGGAATGTTTTGCCTGCGCCTGCGATAGGTGCTGTCCCTCCACACCCCTTCCCTCACGGGAGGCCCTGGAAATCCCAGGGCAACAAAAAGGGAGTGGTGACATGGCGTCCCAATCTCTGCCCTCTTTGCCTCTCCTTTGCGTCTGGCAACCGAGGAAGTACAATTTCAAAATTTGCGGATGACACCAAATTGGGGTGTATAGTTAATACTGAGGAGGACTGTGACAAAATACGAAAAGATGTTAATAAACACGCAGAATGGGCATGTAATTGGCAAATGAATTTCAATATAGATAAATGTGAGGTATTACATTTTGGTGGGAAGAATAAGGAGGCCACATACTCCTTGGAAAATAAGAGTCTAAATGGGGTAGAGGAGCAAAGGGATCTGGGGGTACAGATACACAAATCGCCAAAAGTAGCGACCCAAGTTAATAAGGTCATAAAAAAAAAGAAAACAAAGCACTGGGGTTCATTTCTAGACAGACAGAATTGAAAAGCAGAGAAATTATGTTAAACTTGTGCACAGTTCTGGTCTCCGTATTACAAAAGAGGCACTGAAGAAGGTGCAAAAAAGATTTACAAGGATGATACCAGAACTGTGAGGTTATACCTATCAGGGTAGATTGGACAGGCTGGTGCTCTTTCCTCAAGAAAAGAGAAGGCTGAAGGGTGACCTGATGGAGGTCATTAAGATTGTGAAAGAGTTTGATAGAGTAGACATAGAGAAAATGTTTCCACCTGTGCGGGAGACCAAAACTAGGGGTCATAAATATAATATAGTCACTAATAAATCCAATCGGAAATTCAAGAGAAACTTCTTTATCCAGAGAGTGGTTAGAATGTGGAACTCGCTACCACAAGGAGTAGTTGAGGAGAATAATATAGATACATTTTAAGGGGATGCTAGATAAACACATGAGGGAGAAACGAATAGAACGATATGTTGATAGGGTGAGATGAAGAGGGGTGGGCGGAGGCTCGTATGGAGCATAAACACCGGCATAGACCATTTGGGCTAAATGGCCTGTTTTTGTGCTGTTCATTCTATGTAATTATATGTAATTCCCCAGATGCATAAGAGAGAATTATGGGGACCCATGTTTGTCGTGGTGTTCCCATGGTGGTAACCACAAAAAGCTTTCTTTCCCCTCAAAGACTCATACAATGGTACAAAAGTCCTCAAGACAATTTTGCATCAAATGTTTTAAAATGGAGGATACTGGGAGGTGGATGGAGGTGGACACCACCCATCTTAATGATGCTCTAAGGATGATACCCGATAGTGATGTTTAGTGATGCTCTAAACAACCATTGCTTCTTATGACTTATGAACAGACAGCGGCTTTGGACTACAATGCCTAAAAGACAATATCGCACTTAACATTTCAATTGGATGCAAACAAACATAAAATACATTTGTGCTTCAGGTGCTTTTGTCACTGAAAGACTGAACAGGCTAGGGCTTTTTCTTGAGAAAAGAGAAGGCTGAGAGGTGACCTGATCGAGGTCTTCAAAATTCTGAAGAGGTTTGATAGGGTAGACGTAGAGAAGATGTTTCCACTTGTGGAGGAGACCAGAACTAGGGGCCATAAATATAAGATAGTCATCAATAAATCCAGTTGGGAATTCAGGAGAAACTTCTTTACTCAAGAGAGTGGTGAAAATGTGGAACTCGCTACCACATGGAGTGGTTGAGGCGAATAGCACAGATGCATTTAAGGGGAAGCTAGATAAACACATGAGGGAGAAAGGAATAGAAGGTTATGGTGAAAGGGTTAGATGAAGTAGGGTGGGAGGAGGCTCGTGTGGATCATGTAAACTCCGGCACAGACCAGCTGGGGCGAATGGCCTGATTCGGTACTGTAAAATTCTATGTAATTCTGTATGTACTCACTGAATTTTATTCTTGCTACCTTCAGTTGCAGACATACTCAAAGGCATTGCAGAATCTGTTTACAGACTTCACTAAGGTAGCCCCTGTTTTACAGATTTGAGACCAGCAGTATAACTCAGGTTTGTTGTAACCAGCGACCCTAAATGATAGTGTTGGTGCTGCTGTGGACTTTGGCCAGGGGAAAACACTGCTCCTCAAATGCAAAGAGCTCGCATCACAGGCATGTGAAAGATGTTTTAAGTTTTAATGTGATTAGAAATTGTCCTGTTGGCTTTCTGCTGACAGTAAAAAAAAATTGAAATTGAAGTTTTTAGGCAGTACAGAACATTAGATGAATATGAATGAAAAGTCAAGTTAAAATTTCAGAACAAAGGGCCATCTGGGAACTTCACTTTGCGTGAGCTGCAGTTCTACTCTTTGTTCACTGCACTTCAAAGGACTTAATTGCATGTGAAGCACTTTGAGGTATTTCTGAGAAACACGATAAGATGCCATATAAATACAGCAGAAGCAATTTGAGAATGTCTTGTGGAGGTGGTCTCACACCATGGCCTCACTTTTTATGGGGTGCGGAATGGTGGCCGTGAGTCTGATAGCCGGCGAAACCCCTGGAGAGTTTGGGGATGTGGAGGCCCTGCCGATCTCAACGGCAGGGCCTCAATTAAATAAAAGTTCCCAGCCCGACACCCGGCCAGATTCACCATCTGGCCAGCGGGCGGGAGCTGGAATTGGGTGCCAGTAAGGCACTGCCAAGGACCATGGGATCGGTCACTGGCAGTCATTGGGAGGAGGGGTCCAGGGCAATTGTGGAACGGTGATTGGGAGGGGGGGATGGAGGGTGGGGGGGGTTATTCCTGCATGATCGGCGATTATTAGGAGAGGGATTCCCTGGAGATCGAGTGGAGCGTGGAGCTCCCATTCACGCAGTAACCCCCACCACCCGATCACCGTTCCACAACCGCCTTGGAACCTCTCCTCCCACTGACTTCGAGTGAACGTTCCCACAGTTCCGTGGCAGCTGCTTACTGACACCAAACTCCTGCTCCCGTCCTCTGGCGTTTGGGAGGCCCTGGAGATCGGGAGGAGGTCGAGGCTGGGGAGGCCCAAGGGCTCCTTGTGGGGCCTGGGGGTGGGGGGAGCACTCCTGCTCCTCCTGGCCCACAAGGAGTTCTAATAGAGGTCAATTTTAAAGACTTACCTTGGCTTCTTCTGGCCAGTTGGTGCTCCCCGTCGTGGTTCTGCCACCGGGCAGCAGACAGTGGGGGACTCCCCCTGACGTCAAGTTAATATTACATCGTGATGATGATGACATCATCGGGCCGTGACTTTGGAATCTTAAGTAGGCCGCCCCCTGCTTTTAGCGGGAGCCTCATCCAGGGCCTGATTCGCTGCTGTTAATATTACAGCGGCGGGGAACGTAGCGGGATCGTGATTGTCAAGATTTTAACCTCTCGCCCGACCCTTTCCTGCCCATTGACGGGGGTGGGAGTGTAGTTAATATTGAGGCCCTTCGATATGGGCAACTTCATATCGATATTATGTCATACATTTGTATCCTTGTAAAGATTAAATTGATTTTGGAAAGAAGAAGATATTTAATAGAAACTTCAGCCAGAGATATGGTTTGTGAGTTTTGATAAATGTAATAGTGGACAGCACGTCACTTGTTACAATGTGTTGTATAGCAATGAAAAACCTCAAATGTGGTATCCAAATGATTTCCCTTGGGACTTCTAACAGATATCATGACAATAGATTTCCATTTTTGTTTCCAACTTGAACTGGGCCGTTGGTTTGGTTATTTTTGATACATAGGTTTTTAATATTGATTCTGATCACATTTCTGTCTTTTCAGTCATATGTATTACTTAATTATGATATCGCTTGATTATTTTTATTATTTATAGAATGAAGATGTCCACATTTTAGGGTTTCATGGCTAAAGATAAAAACCAGCTTGTCTGCTGTGGTTTCATGCAATCTACCCACGACATTTGATGCAATCCACCCACCCTACCATTCATGATCGAATTCATGCTCTTTGATCTCTCCCTCAGCAGCATCAGCTCAGTCTAGACTGTACATGTCCCGGTTCTCAGTTAGACATCATCCTTCGTCTCATCTGCTGCTTCAACAAAAAAAGTTTTTTTTCTTCCTTTTAGGTAGCAAGAACTGATAGAGAAGCAACTGTTTGATGGTAGCTAATCCTCCCCCCCCCCCACTCCCATGCCTCTTCCACTTCACTTTATTTTGTCCTCTTCCAACTGCACTACTGTCCAGATTCCTGTTTGTCTGGCTTTTACCATTGCCTCCAGCCTTCTTCTTCTGGGAACATAGGATCAGAAGGAGGCCATTCAGCCCCTCGAGCCTGTTCCATCACTCAATTAGATCATGGCTGATCTGTATCTTAACTCCATCTACCCGCCTTGATTCTCTGTAAACCTTGCTTAACAAAAATAGTTGGTCAGTCAAAATAGCTGCTCAGTGGTTTGTTCTCAACAAAGGCCTTAGTGTCGCTCACCCACCCCCCTTATGCCACCATCACAAAGAATTCCAAGCTCAGCAGAAAGCCAAGCTCACCTTGTCTCACCTTTGCCTCCATGCCTTCTTTTTTTGACCAGGATGCTCCCTCCCAAGATACTGACCTTTTCTGTCATCCCAGCTTTCTTGGTCCCCGGGCCTCTTGCCTTCTCTCAATCTTTTCATCAAGATCGTCTGTCGTGATATCATCTATCTTAGTTTCTCCAGTCCCCTTACGCACCCTACTCTCTTTCCCCAACATAATTCATCAAACCTGCTGACAAATGGGCACTGTTGTGGCAGAAGGACCTCGACCTGCTGAGATGAAGGCCTACCATCTGACTACTCTGGCTTCCCACTGGCACCTATTACCGGTCCACAGACTCTCACAGCTACCTGAATTATGCTTCTTCTAACCTTGCTTCCTGTAAAAGACTCCATCCCTTTCTTCAAGTTTCTTAGTCTTCATTGCATCTGCCCTGATGACTCCGCTTTCGCCACTAGAGCTTCTGAGTGGTCTTCCTTTTCCCTCAGCTACGACTTCCCCTTGGTCAACAGAACACTTGGTTGTATTTGCAGAATTTCCCATGCCTCTATTCTAACCTGGCTCCCTCCTCTCACAACGATGACAGAGCCTCTTTGCCCTCATTTTCCAGCCTCTGCATTCAGCGATTCATTATCTGTAATTTCTGCAAACTGCAGCATGATCCAACCACTAAGCACATATTCCCCTTCCCTCCTCTCACCACTCTCTCTTCTCTGCTTTCTGAATGGAGTGTTTCCTCTGGGAAATGTGTCTTCATTCTGCCAGCACCCTGACTTCCAGTTGTGCTTACCCTGACATTTTACTGGGACCATAGTAGATGCATTTACCACTTCCCACGCCAATCCAGGTGAAATGACAATCTAGGTGTATTCCCTCCACTCCTGTAAACTGTATTTGCTGCTCACTGTGTTATTTACTCTACAATGGGAGATCAAACCTACTTTGGGAGATTGCTTGCTGAACACCTCCATTCTCTTTGCAAGTGTGATCCTGATTTTCCTATGGCTTACCACTTGTACTCCCATTCCCATTCGCACTCTGACCTCTGCCTTTGTCTTCCAACACAGTTCAAACCAAGCTTAATGAAAGCTTCAGAAACAGTCCCCTGGATTTTCCTCTGCTATCCCAACTCAAATCAGGCAGAAGAGTGGAAAAATTGCAGGACAATTGGGCAGTGAGGCCTACTGCTGCTTGCCCATCCCCGACCTCAATTTCCCACCTCCCGGCCCCAGTTGGGACTGCCACTGGCTGACCCTTCCCTGCCCACCGTGTTCATAGGCTGGTAGGGATGCAGGGCAAGGATTTCTGGCCCATTTCCCTCCCCATTCTCCTCTCTTACCGCTTCTCCCCGGGATTGCCTGGTGAAAAGTGGTGGTAAGCCTAAGGTAATGACAGAAATGGTCTCAAATACTGCAAATAGAGAGAGAGGGACTAGCAGAGGCCTCTCCCTCCAATTCATCCCACTGGTCTCAGCCCAGTCCAAGGTCTTCAATAAAAGAATTAGTGCAGGCTTTGGGGATGTTGTGGTCCCTTTGAGCTTCCTCTGGCCTCCTTGGCTGCTGCAGTGATTTTACTACTGCAGCACCATCTGTATCTTACAGGGGGTCACTGGCTAGCTCCTGCTTGCTGGCGGGAATCCCACCGGGCTTCCACAAAGAATGTGTAATGACTCCCGACCAGGAAGGTCAAGGTCATGGTGGATCGGAGTGGTGGGTGGACGTCCTGCGTTCCCTCCCACCCCCAATCTTATAGGGGCAGGAAAAAGAAAGTATAGCCCAGTAGCTCATTTGAAACCTGCTTGTATTTCCAGGTTCAGGTCATTTGAATCGGCCTGGTGCAAGCTTACCCCTTGGCAGGGGCCTGCATCCAGAGTCAAGGGTGGAAATCCAAGGACCTCTAGGCCTGCAGCAATGGTAATAGCCATCTGCTGTGTGAGGTCTCCTGGTTGCTGTCCACAATCATAAAATCCAGAAGGCCTACCTTTTATTGGGCTGCATCTTGTTGCTGCAACTCCCTTAAGGTTGGGCGCAGGGCCTGAAGCCTACTTCAGATGGGAAGCCTTCCAAATGGTGTTGGGGCATGAAAATGAAGCCAGGAGGCCCCGTAACCCTGTAACACCACTCCCACCAAATTTGCATCAGATTAAAATACTTGCACCTGCTCTCCCTCCTCAGTGGTAGTGCCAGATATACCAGGGCAACTCAAGAGGGCAGTGACCCATCACCATAATTTTTCAGCTTGGAACTGAGCAGAAGAAAATGAACTCTATTATCTTTCTATCCCCCCTCCCCCACTACCTCCACTTTGTTTAATTTGGTTAAATGGCTCATTTATCTTCCACTTCCCAGTCTGGCAATGGGTCGAAACCTGAACACCTTAAGCAGTCTTTTCCCTTTATAGATTCTGAGGGACCTACTGTTTATTTCAGATTACCAGTGTTTACAATTCTTTTTCTTTTTAGCGGTGCTGAAATGAATTGTTATGCTGTGCACTTTACACTCGAAGGCACAGGATAATACACTTCTTCAACGTGCTCCATTTTTAATCATTCTTTTTTAAATAAGGTTCATTGTTAAAACTTGTTAAGGGGTTGTCAGTCATTGTAACATGCTAAGCCCAATGTAGGAGGCTAGAAGTGGATTTTGGAAATGACATCTGAAAAGGTGTATAATATTTACTTGATGTATGAACTTATCTGATTTTCAATAGTTAATGAAGTTGTCACATCACTGCCTGCATGTGCCAATATAGGATGTTTGTGAATCTCTCCCTGCAGCTCCTATTGATCTCAGAGTTGGTTAACTCCTTGTGCTCCTTTAAAATGACATGCCATAATAGTAACATTGATAAATCATAGAATTATGGAATCACACAGCACAGAAGGAGGCCATTTGGCCATTGTGTTTGTGCTGGCTCTTTGAAAGAGCTATCCAATGAGTCCCACTCCCCTGCTCTTTCCCCATAGCCCTGCAAATTTTTCCTTTTCAAGTATGTATCCAATTCCTTTTTGAAAGTTACTATTGAATCTGCTTCCACCAACTTTTCAGGCAATGCTTTCCAGATCATAACAACTCGCTGCGTAAAAAAAATTCTCCTCATCTCCACCCTGGATTTTTTGCCAATTATCTTAAAAATGGTTATCAACCCTCCTGCCAGTGAAAACAGTTTCTCCTTATCAATAGCACTATCAATAGTGATCATAACATAATAAGGTTTATGGTAAAGATTGAGACGGACATAAATAAGACAAAGACCAAAGTAATAAATTGGGAAAAAGCTGATTTTCAGGGGATGAGAATGGAACTAGAGAGTAAACTGGAAAAATTTACTGATAAATAAAGAAATAAAACAGCAGTGGAAAACATTTAAAACGGTGATCGAGAGTCCAGGAGAAATATATCCCACTAAAAAGCAAGAACAAACTAGCCAGTTTGGATATGAATCATGGATGAATAAAGAAATAAGGGCAAAATTGAAACTAAAGAAAAAGGCATACACTAAGTACATAGACAACAAAGGAGAGGATGACAAAAGGGAATACGAAAAGGTTTGGAAAGAAGTCAATAAAACAATTAGGAAGGCAAAGAGAAACTACAAAATTGAATTATCAAGGAATATAAAAAGAAATAGTAAAGTATTCTATAGACATGTAATTAACAAAAGAAAAATCAGGATAGGAATAGGGCCACAAAGGGACACACACGATAAATTCTAATAATCCAGACACATGAGTTCAAATCCCACCACGACAGCTGGGGAATTTAAATTCAATCTATTAAAATAAAATCTGGAATGAAAAGCTAGCATCAGTAATGACGACCATGAAACTAACGGATTGTCGTAAAAACCCATCTAGTTCACTAATGTCCTTTAGGGAAGGAAACCTTCCGTCCTTACCCCGTCCGGGCCTATATATGACTCCAGACCCACAGCAATGTGGTTCATTCTTAACTATCCTCTGAAGTAGCCTAGCAAGCCACTCAGTTGTACAATCCCGCTACAAAAAGACATAATAAGAATAAATCCGGACGGACCAACCGGCATCGGACCACGAGGCACTGGACACGACAAAGGCAAACCAAGCCCAGTCGACCCTGTAAAGTCCTCCTCGCTAACATCTGGGGACTTGTGCCAAAATTGGGAGAGCTGTCCCACAGAATAGCCAAGCAACAGCCTGACATAGCCATACTCACAGAATCATACCTTTCAGCCAAAGTTCCAGACTCCTCCATCACCATCCCTGGGTATATCCTGACCCACCAGCAGGACAGACCCACCAGAGGTGGCGGTACAGTGATATACAGTCAGGAGGGAGTGGCCCTGGGAGTCCTCAACATTGACTCTGGACCCCATGAAATCTCATGACATCAGATCAAATGTGGGTAAGGAAACCTCCTGCTCATTACCACCTAACGCCCTCCCTCAGCACTGAGGTAGCAAGGACAAAGAATGTACTCTGGGTGGGGGACTTCAATGTCCATCACCAAGAGTGGCTCGGTAGCACCACTACTGACCGAGCTGGCCGAGTCCTGAAGGACACAGCTGCCAGACTGGGCCTGCAGGAAGTGGTGAGAGAACCAACACGAGGGAAAAACATACTTGACCTCGTCTTTACCAATCTATCTGTCGCAGATGCATCTGTCCGTGACAGCATTGGCAGGAGTGACCACCGCACAGTCCTCGTGGAGACGAAGTCCGATCTTCGCACTGAGGACACCATCCAACGTGTTGTGTTGCACTACCACCGTGCTAAATGCGATAGATTCAGAACAGATCTAGCAGCTCAAAACTGGGCATCCATGAGGCGCTGTGGGCCATCAGCAGCAGCAGAATTGTATTCCAGCACAATCTGTAACCTCATGGCCCGGCATATCCCTCACTCTACCATTACCATCAAGCCAGGGGATCAACCCTGGCTCAATGAGGAGTGTAGAAGAGCATGCCAGGAGCAGCACCAGGCATATCTAAAAATGAGGTGCCAACCTGGTGAAGCTACAACACAGGACTACATGCATGCTAAACAGCAGGATCAACATGCTATAGACAGAGCTAAGTGCTCCCACAACCAACGGATCAGATCAAAGCTCTGCAGTCCTGCCACATCCACGTGAATGGTGGTGGACAATTAAACAACTAATGGGTGGAAGAGGCTTTGTGAACATCCCCATCCTCGATGATGGCAGAGTCCAGTACGTGAGTGCAAGAGACAAGACTGAAGTGTTTGCAACCATCTTCAGCCAGTAGTGCCGAGTGAATGATCCATATCGGCCTCCTCCCGATATCCCCACCATCACAGAAGCCAGTCTTCAGCCAATTCAATTCGTTCCACATAATAGCAAGAAATGGCTGAACGCACTGGATACAGCAAAGACTATGGGCCTTGACAACATCCCGGTTGCAGTACTGAAGACTTGCGCCTCCAGAACTAGCTGCGCCTCTAGCCTAACTGTTCCAGTACAGCTACAACACTGGCATCTACCCGACAATGTGGAAAATTGCCCAGGTATGTCCTGTCCACAAAAAGCAGGACAAATCCAATCCTGCCAATTACCGCCCCATCAGTCTACTCTCAATCATCAGCAAAGTGATGGAAGGTGTCGTCAACAGTGCTATCAAGCGGCACTTACTCACCAATAACCTGCTCTCCGATGCTCAGTTTGGGTTCCGCCAGGACCACTCAGCTCCAGACCTCTTAAAGGCCCGGTCCAAACATGGACAAAAGAGCTGAATTCCAGAGGTGAGGTGAGAGTGACTGCCCTTGACATCAAGGCAGCATTTACAGAGTGTGGCACAAAGGAGCCCTAGTAAAATTGAAGTCAGTGGAAATCAGGGGGAAAACTCTCCATTGGCTTGAGTCATACCTCGCACAAAGGAAGATGGGAGCGGTTGTTGGAGACCAATCATCTCAGCCCCAGGACATCGCTGCAGGATTTCCTCAGGGCAGTGTCCTAGGCCCAACCATCTTCAGCTGCTTCATCAATGACCTTCCCTCCATCATAAGGTCAGAAATGCGGATGTTTGCTGATAATTGCACAGTGTTCAGTTCCATTCTCAGCCCCTCAGATAATGAAGCAGTCCGTTCCTGCATGCAGCAAGACCTGGACAACATCCAGGCTTTGGCAGATAAGTGGCAAGTAACATTCACACCAGACAAGTGCCAGGCAATGAACAACTCCAACAAGAGAGAGTCTAACCACCTCCCCTTGAACATTCAACGGCGTAACAATCGCCGAATCCCCCACCATCAACATCCTGGGGGTCACCATTGACCAGAAACTTAAGTGGATCAGCTACATAAATACTGTGGCTACAAGAGCAGGTCAGAGGCTGGGTATTCTGCAGTGAGTGACTCACCTCCTGACTCCCCAAAGCCTTTCCACTCTCTACAAGGCACAAGTCAGGAGTGTGATGGAATACTCTCCACTTGCCTGGATGAGTGCAGCTCCAATAACACTCAAGAAGCTCGATACCATCCAGGACAAAGCAGCCCGCTTGATTGGCACCCCACCCACCACCTTAAACATTCACTCCCTCCACCACCAGCGCACCGTGGCTGCAGTGTGTACCATCTACAAGATGCACTGCAGCAACTCGCCAAGGCTTCTTCGACAGCACCTCCCAAACCCACGACCCTTACCACCTAGAAGGACAAGAGCAGCAGGCACATGGGAACAACACCACCTGCACGTTCCCCTCCAAGTCACACACCATCCCGACTTGGAAATATATCGCCGTTCCTTCATCGTCGCTGGGTCAAAATCCTGGAACTCCCTTCCTAACAGCACTGTGGGAGAACCTTCACCAGATGGACTGCAGCGGTTCAAGAAGGCGGCTCACCACCACCTTCTCAAGGGCAATTAGGGATGGGCAATAAATGCTGGCCTTGCCAGCGATGCCCACATCCCATGAATGAATTTTAAAAAGTCACAGCTAATGACAGCGAAATGGCAGAATTATTAAACAATGACTTTGCCTCAGTATTTACCCGTAAGACTAACAAGATGGGCATCACATTCGAAGAAGAGATCAAAAATGATATAAAGACATTTAAGATAGCAAGGAGGGAGATAATTGATAAACTAATCAAACTTAGAGAGGATAAAACCCCTGGTCCAGATGGATTGCATCCGTGCATTTTAAAAGAAAGTCGGGAAGGAATAGCAAAGGCACTATTACAGATGTATAAAAATTCATTAAGAAAGGGAATAGTGCCAGAGGACTGGTGGACAACCAATGTGATTCCTTTGTTTGAAAAGGGAGATAGAACCATTCCAGGAAACTATAGACTAATTAGCTTAAGGGAAGTGGTTGGCAAGATAATGGAATCCTTACTCTAAGATGTAATAGAAAAACATGTAGGGCATGATTTTTACTCCGAGCCGAGATCAGCATGGAGGGAGGGGAGATGGGGGGGTTCATCTGATTGCAGGGTTCCTGTCGGCCAGGTGAGCTTGTTGGGCCTGGTGGAAGCACCCCAGCCCTTCCCTGCCCACAAGCAGTGCAATAAAGTTCCTCACCTCAGGATCTGGCCATTCCCGCATGCTTTCACCTGATGTGATTCGGAAGCCATGGGAAACCCGAACAGGTAAGGTTAAATTCATTTTAATGTTCCAATACACAAATTATTAAATACCTCAAGTATTTCAAAGAGGTACATTGCCCTTTTAAGTATTGGCCCACAGGCTTTAAATGGGGTTGGCACTTCCTGGTGTCTGCTGTTCACATGCAGACAAACTAGCCTGGGTTAAACCCGGAAGTGGGCGAGGTGGAGCTGGGATGCCATCCCGCTCCAAAAACCTGTTGTTTTAACCTCCATCCCGCCCCCAACCAACCCATTCTTGGGGGTTAAAATTTACCCCATAGAAACCGAAAATGTAACAAAGAATAAGCAGCATGGATTTCAAAAGGGAAGGTCATGAATGACCAACCTTATTGAATTCTTTGAAGAAGTAACAGAAAGGATAAATAAGGGTGATGTAGTCGATGTAATATATTTGGATTTTCAAAAAGCCTTCGATAAGGTACCGCATAGCAGACTCATGACTAAGGTCAGAACATGTGGAGTCAGGGGACAAGTCGTAGAATGGATAGCAAGCTGGCTACAAAACAGAAAACAGAGAGTAGGTGTTAAGAGTAGTTACTCAGACTACCAAAAGGTGGGAAGTGGTGTTCCACAAGGAGCGGTGCTGGGACCACTGCTGTTCATCATTTACATAAACAATTTGGACTCGGGAATTGGAAGTACAATTTTTAAATTTGCGGACAGTATATTGGGGGGTATAGTTTATAGGAGGACTGCGGTAAAATACAGAAAGATATTGATAAACTTGCAAAATGGGTGTGTAATTGGCAAATGAATTTCAATATAGATAAGTGTGAGGTATTACATTTTGGTAGGAAGAATAAGGGGGCCACAATGTGCTTGGATGATAAGGGTCTAAGGGGGGTTGAGGAGCAGAGGGATCTGGGGGTACAGATACACAAATCACTAAAAGTAGTGACACAAGTTAATAAGGCCATAAAAAAGCAAACAAAGCACTGGGGTTCATTTCTAGAGGGATAAAATTGAAAAGCAAAGAAGTTATGTTAACCTTGTATAAAACCTTGATTAGACCACACGTGGAGTACTGTGCTCAGTTCCAGTCTCCATATTAAAAAAAAGGGATATAGCGGCGCTGGAGAAGGTGGAAAAAAGATGATACCAGAACTGGGAGGTTATACCCATCAGGAAAGATTGAGCAGGCTGGAGCTCTTTTCTCTAGAAAAGAGAAGGCTGAGGGATGACCTGATAGAGGTCTTTAAAATTATGAAAGGGTTTGATAGGTTAGACGTAGAGAAGATATTTCCACTTGCGGGGAGACCAGAACTAGGGGCCATAAATATAGGCTAGTCACTAATAAATCCAATAGGGAATTCAAGAGAAACTTCTTTACCCAGAGAGTGGTTAGAATATGGAACTCGCTACCACAAAGAATAGTTGAGGCAACGAGCATAGATGCATTTAAGGGGAAGCTAGATAAACACATAAGCGAGAAAGGAATAGAAGGATATGCTGATAGGGTTAGATGAAGTAGGGAGGGAGGAGGCCCGTGTGGAGCATAAACACTGGCATGGATCTGGTGGGCCAAATGGCCAGTTTTTGTGCTGTACATTCTGTGTAATTCTATGTAATACTTTATCGAAACCCCTCATAATTTTAAATCTCCCTTTAATCTTCTCTGCTCTAAGGAGAGCATCCCAGCTTCTCCAGTCTCTCCAGAAACTGAAGTCCCTCATCCCTGGTACCATTCTGGTAAATCTCCTCTGCACTCTCTCCAAGGCCTTGACATCCTTGCTAAATATGTTGATTTAGACAGTATTCAGTGTTGGCTGTGTCAATATTTAATCAAAACAAACATAACAAAGAAATAATGAACTTGCATTGATATAGTGCCTTGTCACGTCCTCAGGATGTTCCACAATACTTCAGAGTCAATGAATGACTTCTGAACTGCAGTCACTGTTGTTATGTAGGCAAATACGGATGTCAGTGTGCTCACAGTAAGATCTCACAGGCAGCAAATGAGATGAATCTGTTTTTATGGCATTGATTGAAGGAGGAATGTTGGCTCGGGAAATCTCTTCTTTTAATAGTACCAAGGGATCATTCATCTCCTGAACAGGCAGATTGGCCTCAATTTAACATCTCTCTGACAATGTAACCCACTTCAGTACTGCAATGAAGTGTCAACCTGATTGTGGCTTGAACTTATAATCTTCTGATTCAAAAATCAAAGTGTTACCAACTAAGCCAGCCTGGCATGATTTCTATGTTCAGATTTGACTACTATTGTTCTTCAGAAGTCAGATAAAAGCAAAGTAATTTTTAAATCTCATATCAACCTCTGCTCTGTTATATTCATGACTGTGTTGATGCTGCTTCTTGTTCTCCTTCTGATCTTAAGAGTTTCATTAACTAAACTCTCAGTTTCCACTCATCCCTGACCTTTACATTGTCCATCTCTGATTCTTCCCTATATTAGCTATTTGCACAATTCTTTTGTTCTTTAAAAAACTTGAAAGGGCTTGCATTTATATAGTGACTTTCGTGACCTTGGCACATCCCAAAGCTCTTTACAACCAATGAAGTACTTGTGAAGTACTGTTTTAGTGTGGGAAATGTGGCAACCAGTATGCGCACAGCAAGGTCCCATAAACAGCAATGTGATAATGACAAGATAATCTGTTTTTTAATGATGTTGGTTGACAGATAAATATTGGCCAGGACACCAGGGAGAACTCACTTGTTCTTCTTCGAAATAGTGCCATGGGATCCTTTACATCCACCTGAGAGGGCCGACGGGGCCTCGGTTTAATGCCTCATCCAAAAGACAGCACCTCTGACAGTGCAGCACTCCCTCAGTACTACACTGGAGTGTCAGCATGGATTATGTGCTTAAATCACTGGAGTGGTGTTTGAACCTACAACCTTCTGCCTCAGAGGTGAGAGTGCTGCCCACTGAGCCATGGTTGACAACTTAAAAACATATATTGACAAGACATAGATGCTCTTCTAGCAGGTAAAACCCAAAACTATTCACATCAGCTGTTGAGAAATTTCTATATGCAGTGGTTAGACAAAAGGTGGGACAGCTTTGGTAGAAGGGAGACGCACCTGGCAAGCTGTCACCATTTGTTGAGTCAAGGGCTAATTGGGATCGAATGGAGAAGTGTAGAGGTATGATTAATAACTCCTTAAATCTCACTGAACTTGCAACATTTACCTATATGCCTGAAGGCAGTTTATAAACAGCTACACCCTTGAACTCCTTGTAAGAGGATACACGATCTCTGTCTGCTTTTGTTCCTTTAAATCAAAGGTTTGAGACCAACAAGTGAGGGTCTAACATATTTTAGATCCTCAAAGAGTTGGCTCACCTACACTAGACCAAGGAGACTAGTTGTAATCCTTCTGGTGGACGGCCAGGGAACGGACGGGCATGTTCCACCCCACCTGTCCAATATCAGGCATCAGATACCTATCTATTACTGGACTTCCAAGGAAAACAACTGCAGATCTACAAAATAACTATCAACTGATTGATTCCCGGGATGAGAGGGCTGTCCTATGAGGAGAAATTGAGTAGAATGGGCCTATATTCTCTGGAGTTTAGAAGAATAAGAGGTGATCTCATTGAAACGTATAAAATTCTTAGAGGGCTTGACAGGGTAGATGCTGAGAAGCTGTTTCTCCTGGCTGGAGAGTCTAGAACTAGGGGTCATAGTCGTAGGATAAGGGGTCGGACACTTAGGACTGAGATGAGAAAAATGTCTTCACTCAGAGGGCTGTGGATGCTCAGCCATTGAGTATATTCAAGACTGAGAGGGATGGATATTTGGACACTAATGGAATCAAGGGATATGGGGATAGGGTGGGAAAGTGGAGTTGAGGTCGAAGATCAGCCATGATCTTATTGAATGGCCGAGCAGGCTCGAGGGGCCTTATGGCCTACTCCTGCTCCTATTTCTTAAATTCTTAACTGGAACTACTTTAATTGAAAGAAAGCTCGAACTTGCATTCATATAGTGCCTTTCACCAAGTTGTTTCACAGTCAATGAATTCCTTTGAAAGTGGAGTCACTGTTGTTCCAGAGGCACACACAGCAAGATCCCACAATAAGGTAAATGATTAGTTAATCTATTTTTGTTGGTGTTGGTTGAGGGATAAATATTGACCAGGTCAACACTCCTGCTTTTCTTTGAATAGTGCCACGGGATCTTTTATATCCACTTGAAGAAGCAGACAGGGCCTCGATTTAGAGTCTCATCCAAAAGCATCAGCCAGGGAGCTGGGAGGGCCTGCATTCCACTGATCAGATGCCCTCTTCTGCAGGGCATCCGACTTCATCAAATACGGTGGAGCAAAGAGGTGGGGCTGCCAACTTCCCCAGGGTGTAGGGAGCTGTCGGTGGCACCCACACAGGGTTGAAAGTACCACTCAAGGAGGTGGATGGATCCTGAGGGGCAAGGACTGCACCCTGAAGCCTTGGCTGATGACACCATTCCACATCACCAACAATGCAGCAGAGAAAAGGTGCAACCAAAGGTCAGCAGCGACCTGACAGGTGGAGGAGAGGACCATGGGGGTGCTGAAAGCTTGCTTCAGGTACCTGGTCAGGTCGGGTGGCAGGGGCGGGGGTCTCCTACAGTATATCCCTGATAAAGTGGCAAAGACTGTCAGGATGTGCTGCACAATTTCACCCTGTGGGAAAGGCTCAGCTCGGACTTGGCAGAAGCGATATCCGTGGAACCAGAGGAATCCAACCTGCATATCCCCGAGGGGTGGTGGCCCCTCGGAGGAATCCACCCTCACAGCTGCCAGAGAGCAGCCGGTGGCATGGGTGTTCAGCCAGTGTAAACCCCAAAACCTTGTTAACATTCTCTCCCCCCCCCCACCCACGTCAAACCCACCAAATCAAATGGACAGGCAAGATAATGTAGCATACAATAGAACTTTTATTCAGTAAAAAAGTGCAATTAATATAGTTAGTAAACAACATTAATGAAAATTGTGCTCAAAATATATCTTTAATAAATTCTATTGAACAAGTGACAGAAAAATCTTTAATCACACCAATCCACTATGCTCGCTGTGGCGTGTTCAAATCACTTTTCCACGAAATTTTGGAGTAAGTTCACAATGGGAAGATGGGTGTGCAAAATGGTGTAAGTTTCCGACCCAGGAAATTCTGCACCATTAGTGTCAGGCAGAAGCAATAAGAGGCTATATAGGCCTCAAACCTCAGCAACTCATAATTCAGGAAGCTGTCACTCAATGCACAGCAGTGCTATGGACGCCAAGGATTCCATTATTGGTCCCTTTAAGAATTCATTGACTTTGTAGGAGGACATTAACATAACTGAGGACAGCAGATATTTATATCACAGCTGGGGCTTTTTACAGAAAGCGATAAAATATCCCAGTAGGTTCTGCATATCTTGAACTTTAACTGAAACATGTGATCCTTAGCAAATGTGCTTGTCAATTGAGTTTTACAGTCTTGCCTACTTGCAAAGAAGATGTGTGTAGCACTCTGATGGACTTGTTTAAGTCTGTTGACCTTTTAGTCACCCTCATATTTGCAGAACCCCTTTGAGTCAGAAGTGTGACAGACTGTGCTGCCAGCCTAATCTCAAAAGTACTCTCTTTGGTGTCATATAAGCCTGACCTATTCCACTGATGGTCAGAATAAGGCTATCGGCTTTTCAGACACGTTTTTTCCTGTGGAGCAACTAGAGGAAAGCAAAACAAATGCATTCCTTTTTAGTGAGAAACCCCCCGAAATTTAACACAGCATGTAGACTTAAAATAAGTGTATGACATCTTGAGTGTAAAGATGAGAGATAAAGTGCCCTAGATTGTACACTATTCATAGTATAAGTCTATTATATTTATTAAAGTCTTGCATCTAGCGCTCATATATCGCACTTCAATACAGAAACAAAATAATCTTGACAACAAAAAGAAAAAAAAGCCAGTCATTTCCTGATGGGAGCCAGAAATTTACAAGCATTACTGATGCACTCTGATTCACCTCGGGAGTTTATAAGCAGCTACGATTTCCTAGATTTTCCCAGTTAGACCACTTCCCCACACAAAGAACTTGAGCAATGGGCTTCAAGGGAAAGGGCAAATTAGCAGCTAAACGTTACAACCATGCTCCAGACTACCCATGAACATAACAGGGTAGATAGAGCTGCTAGTCAGTTTTCATGGTGTTACCGGGCAGTAGGGTGACCACCCATCTGGTTTTGAACTGGGCAGTCTGGTTTCAAGGTAGCTGAAAATTGAAATGGTGGATTTTAAAAGCAATTGTCCTAATGCCTGTGCAAAATTTGGCCTTCTTGCACATAGGGAAATGCGAAGCAAGTTTTTTAAGCACACAATAGAGTTTTCCACTGGGAGAAAAGTGGTTAACATACAAAGCAATAACATATCAACTGAGCTGATCCCATAAACCACAAGGGTGAAACTTTATTGGTTTAATAATGTCAGTTTAACCCAGTTCTCAGAGTCTACAATATGGAGTATTTTTGTTAAACAATTTATCCTTTTACATTGATGCCGAGGTGTCACAACAGATGACAATGAACAGGAAACTCCTACAATAGAATCACACAGTTATGCTAATCCTTTATAAAACACTGGTTAAGCCTCAGTTGGAGTATTGTGTTCAATTCTGGGCACCGCACTTTAGGAAGGATGTCAAGGCCTTAGACAGGGTGCAGAAGAGATTTACTAAAATGATACCAGGGCTAAGGAACTTCAGATATGTGGAGAGACTGGAGAAGCTGGGGTTGTTTTCCTTAGAACAGAGAAGGTGAAGGGGAGATTTGATCGAGGTATTCAAAATCATGAACGGTTTTGATAGAGTCAATAAAGAGAAACTGTTTCCACTGGCAGAAGGGTCGGTAACCAGAGGACACAGATTTAAGGTGATCAGCAAAAGAACCAGAGGCGACATGAGGAAACATTTTTTTACGCAGCGAGTTGTTCTGATCCGGAATGCACTGCCTGAAAGGGTGGTGGAAGCAGATTCAATAGTAACTTTCAAATACTTGAAGGGAAATATTTACAGGGCTGTGGGGAAAGAGCAGGGGAATGGGACTAATTGGATAGCTCTTTCAAAGAGCCAGCACAGGTACGATGGGCCGAATGGCCTCGTTCTGTGCTGCATAAATACTATCATCTAACAGCTAGTAATATTGGCCTAGGAATTCGGGTGTGTTTGTGGGCACGTGGGGGGGTGCAGCGATCGATCCCTACGCCTGAATGAAGAGGCCCGAGAAGCACCCGATATTGGGCCTCGTTGCCCTTGAGTTGGCGAGCTGCGGAAAGTAATAGGCAGCTTGCCGGTGAAGCGGGATTGAAGATTGGGCCACTGTGACGCCAGCATTGGCCCTCAGGTAAGTGACTACCGGGAAGAGGGGCGATCTGGTCGGGATGGAAGAGGAGGTGGTCGGGAGGCGGGGGGGGGGGGTGCTGGTGCAGGGTGGTGGAGGTAGTGGTGGCCGGCAGTGGCCCGCGTTCTTCAAATGTGGGGTCGGGAAGAGCACTCCTACTCCTCCCAACTCCACATTCTGGTCAGTACATTTAAAAAACTTACCTTGTTAGTTGCGGCCTGTTTCAGGCATGGGCCCTGGACGCCAATTGTTTGGCCTTCATCAATATGGCGGGTGGCGCACTTCCGGCTCGTAATGAGCGTGTGTTTCCTGTCCGCAATAATGGAGGCTTTGGAGGCCGTTTAGCTCCCGGAAAACGGGCACTGCGCAGCCATTGTTACTGATTGTGAAATCATGTGATACTATTGTAGGAGATTAAAACTGTTGTCAAGTTTTATTTCTTTGAATAAAACCATGGAATAGCACATCATGTCAGAATGAAAACTACAGTACTCCACAAAATCTTAAATTTTGAAAAAAAATTAGATTCAAATTCAGAAAAAGTTACTCCACTTGGCTGCAAACTTCAAATTATCTTCGAAGGCTAGGGCTGTAGTTATACATTTCATTCCTAACATAATGATACCTTGCGCTCTACAGATAGGGATGCATTTACCATTACCTCCATAAGCCTTACCTTCGCTAAAATCCCACCATCCCAATACAAGAAATGTTCTCCGTTCCTGCTGATAGAGATTTTGGGCCCGATTTTAGCACCCGCTCTTGGGTGCGTTCTCGGCGGGGGGGCCTCGAAAATTGCGAAATCCAGGAGCGGGACCGGATTGGGCCTCGATCCCGCCCACTTCCGGCTTCCCCGCTGACGCGCCGGCGTGCGCGCGCAGCCCCCGCTGGTGTGAATCCCGCAGGCAATTAAAGCCAGCGGGATGCCATTTGACGCTATTTAGTTTGGTATTTCAGGTCATTAACTGACCTGATTAAGGGACTGTGTGTGATTTTTGAGCAACATGGGACTGTTTCCCACACTGGGGGAAACACTCCCAGCTGGAATGGACGTGTTGCAGCTGTCAGCCTGTGGCAGCTGCAAAGGTCCATTTGACAGGTTGTGGGGAGAGACCCTCACCCATTGCAGGAGGCCACTCTGTCACTTGGGACAAAGTTTGGCCTCCACCACCCTCCTCCTGATGGTCAAAGTCACCAACCTGCACACTTATCCCGGGGTCCGGAGACATGTACCTACCTTGCAGACCCCCTCAGATGTACATCTTGCGGATGGGGGCCGCCGTAGCTGCAGTCATGACCTCCTCAGAGGGCGAACAGCATCACCAGCCTCGCCAGCCTCGCCATCCACGCCGTCCACCTCTGACACGTGGAGCTCCACAACAGAGTGCTGTGACACATCCACCTGTACAGCAGGAGGGAGGGCTACCGCAGAGAGAGATGCGTCGCAGAGGGCACTACCCTCGCCACAGGGTCCACAGACTGAGGCGCAGCCTCCTGGACCTCTCTGAGCAGCAGTGCACACGGAGGCTCAGAGTCACTCGACATGTATTCGTGGACATCTGCAGCCTCTTTCATGCCGAGCTGCTCCCGGCTGGCCCGAGCACCATCTTCCTACCTGTCGGTGTCAAAGTCACCACTGCCCTCCCGAACTTCTCCTCCGCATCCTTCCAGGGTGCCACCGGGGACATTGCCGATGTCTCTCAGTCGTCTGCGCAGAAGAGCCCTGCAAATACACCTACACCCACTCTGCAGTGACACAATGGGTGGCATCAGTGGTGGGTCCTCATAGTGATACCCACGAGTGGGCTTTATTGCACAAACCGGACAGGATTCGCGAAGACATGGCAGTAGTGGTGCCAATATAATGTGTGATGTGAGTTGTTCTGAAATTCAATATAAGTAACAACCATGACAAACCCTCAAACACCCTTGTGCATCCCCTTCATGCTCACGACACGTTTGCCTTACGCTGCCTACTGCACATATGTGATGCATGCCCTGTGGCTGCAGCACAGGTAGTGGCAGGTTGAATGATGCTGGCCGTGAGAGAGATGCACGAGAGGGTGAGTATGGGATAGAGCCATGACATTGAGGATTGGGTTGAGTGGTAGTGGCGGGGTGAGTACTGGCGAGGTGAGTAGGTGCAGGTAAGATGAGGATGGGGTTTGAGTGGGTATGAGGGGTGATGTGACAGGATAGTGTTGGCAGTGCCGAAGGAGATGTGGGGTGGGGGCAGTGATGTGGCAGACGGAGTGTAGGGGAAAGACTTCGTGTTCTCACTGTGGCTGACCTACTGAGGTCATTGGACAGCCTCCTGCACTGTGTGCAGGTGGGCGATATGTTGATGGTGCAGGTGACCTCCTCTGCCACCTCGAGCCAGGCCTTCCTGGTGGCAGAGGCGGGCCGCTTCCTCCCGCCCGCCGGGTGGAAGATCTCTGTCCTCCCCCTCCTCCTCACCCCATGTATTGATACCTGGGGTGAGGGATCATTAAACTGGGAGCAGCCGTCTCCCTGGGCTGCTCCATGCAGTCATCTTTGCTATTGGTTGCAGCATCGGTCAGTGGAGGACTGCCCCTTTAAATAGAGCGCCTCCAGCTGACAGATCTTACTGCGCATGTGCAGCCCGCCCGACGCGCAGATCAGCAGTGGGGAGCCCGGAGGAGCAGGTAAGTGAATCCAATTAGTGCGTTGCCTGCTGCGATCGCGCGGGAAACCCACTAATTTCACCGGGCGCGTTACCAACGCGCCTGCTTGCCCATCCGCCGGGAACCTGCACCCCTGCTAAAATCAGGCCCTTTGTTTTGATTGTTATAAGTGATTTTGCATCAGTGCTTAATCAAAAGTGATAACTGCAAAGATGGTGATATAAAACAGTATATTTTATGCCTGAAATGTGCACAAATGCCTCAAATGAATTGAAACCTGCATCTTTATTTGAGTCACTATAGCACAGGTCTAACAATTAACTGCCAGTCACGGTTAATTATTCTCTGGAAAATACGTAGGTCCTCGGGTAGTAGAACCAAGATGAGTCAAAGTGTTTTGGAGTAATGCCCCAAGTTGCCTTGTCCCTGGGTCACTGCATACATCATAATGGTTGACATTCTCCCCATGGTGGACCACAGTGCAACCTGTTGATGGTCCATCATATTATTAATGTCGAACATGAGTGCATTGTGGCAACAATGTTGTGTATATTTTGTCCCTACTCCAATGGTTCTAATTTGAAGGTGGCCCACTCACTTCCATAACTTCCTATCCTTCTGATTGCACCTCAATTCCAGAGAGACCCCTGCTAAATCTGATTGACTCCTTCAGTGCATCTAACTATTGGAGCTGCAACCGCTTCCTTGCTCAGTGAGTGTTCATGTGTTGTGGGTCCTTGAAGTAGGTGAGGTGGTTCTGTACCTTTGCTGGTAGCTTGTATGGTCATTGTGGTTGTACACATGACTTCTGGTGCTGTTTGGTGCAGTAGTTGTCTGAAGTGTAGGAGGCCCTGATATTATATAAATAGAAAACAATAGATAATAGTACGATGCCATGTAGATATTTTAAGAACATAAGAAATAGGAGCAGGAGTAGGCCAATCGGCCCCTCGAGCCTGCTCCGCCATTCAATAAGATCATGGCTGATCTGATCCCAACCTCAAATCTAAATTCATGTCCAATTTCCTGCCCGCTCCCTGTAACCCCTAATTCCCTTTACTTCTAGGAAACTGTCTATTTCTGTTTTAAATTTATTTAATGTGTAGCTTCCACAGCTTCCTGGGGCAGCAAATTCCACAGACCTACTACTCTCTGAGTGAAGAAGTTTCTCCTCATCTCAGTTTTGAAAGAGCAGCCCCTTATTCTAAGATTATGCCCCCGAGTTCTAGTTTCACCCATCCTTGGGAACAATGAGAGGCGATCTTATTGAAACATATAAGATTGTGAGGGGGCTTGATCGGGTGGATGGGGCCATCTTGATCACCTGCTGCACCTGCATACTAACTTTTTGATTTTCTTGCACTAGGACCCCCAGATCCCTTTGTACTGCAGTACTTTCCAGTTTCTCGCCATTAAGATAATAACTTGTTCTCTGATTTTTCCTGCCAAAGTGCATAGCCTCACATTTTCCAATATTGTATTGCATCTGCCAAATCTCCGCCCACTCACCCAGCCTGTCTATATCCCCTTGCAGGTTTTTTATGACCTCCTCACTCTCTACTTTCCCTTCCATCTTTCTATCATCTGCAAACTTTGATACGTTACACTCGGTCCCCTCCTCCAAATCGTTAATATAGATTGTAAAGAGTTGGGGACCCAGCACCGACCCCTGCGGAACACCACTGGCTACTGGTTGCCAGTCCGAGAATGAACCATTTATCCCAACTCTCTGCTTCCTGTTCGATAACCAATCCTCCACCCATGCCAGAATATTACCCCCAATCCAGTGATTCTTTATCTTGAGCAATAATCTTTTATGTGGCACCTTGTCGAATGCCTTCTGGAAGTCTAAATACACTACGTCCACTGGTTCCCCTTTATCCACCCTGTACGTTATGTCCTCAAAGAACTCAAGCAAATTTGTTAGACATGACTTCCCCTTCATAAAGCCATGCTGACTTTGTCCTATTAAATTATGCTTATCCAAATGTTCCGCTACTGTCTCCTTAATAATAGACTCCAAAATTTTACCCACCACAGATGTTAGGCTAACTGGTCTATAATTTCCAGCCTTCTGCTACTATCCTTTTTAAATAAGGGTGTTACATTAGCAGTTTTCCAATCTGCCGGGACCTTTGCCGAGTCCAGACAATTTTGGAAAATTATTACCAAAGCATCCACAATCCCCACTGCCACTTCCCTCAAGACCCTAGGATGTAAGCCATCAGGTCCAGGGGATTTATCCGCCTTGAGTCCCATTAATTTACTGAGTACCAATTCCTTAGTGATTTTAATCGTATTTACCTCCTCCCCCCCTAGAGCCCCCTGTTTGTCCAGTGTTGGGATATTCTTAGTGTCCTCTACCGTAAAGACTGAAACAAAATATTTGTTCAGCATTTTTGCCATCTCCACGTTTCCCACCATTAATTTCCCGGTCTCATCCTCTAAGGGACCTACATTTGCCTTAGCCACCCTTTTTCTTTTTATATAACTGTAGAAACTCTTGTTATCTGTTTTTATATTTTTTGCTAATTAATTTTCATAATCTATCTTCCCTTCCTTAATCAATCCTTTAGTTACTTTTCACAATTACAATTATTGCTAATATATAGATACTGACAGATAGCTAATGTTGTGCCTTACGAATGCAATTATAGGTTATAGCATGTTCTTCAACTATTACTGTTGGCTATGAGCTAAGGTTTTGTAGACCGCATGATATCAAAGAAAATATATTTGCTACATGCACTAGCAGAAAAACCCATTTCAGCCTCAGTTGCCACCTCCAGACTGTTGAGATCTAAAAGTTCCACCATAGCCTTTTCTGTAAGTTGCTAGGAGCCTCTGCCAGCAGTCTTTCTCGCCTGGCAAATTTTTATTGTGTTTTTTTGTAACAGCACATGTGACAAGAAGGCAAAGAGGACCATCAGGCTCATCAAACCTGACCTATCTAGTCAACAGTACAATCTCATATATGATTCACCCGTACCCTAACCACATTATCTCCTTTGAGAGGCAAAAACAAGAAACAAAACACTGAAGCCAATTCAAGAAAACTAGGAGATTCTTCCCTGCCTTCTGAAGACAATCAAGCAAACTCTAAGAAACTGCAGTAGCTCATGACTCCGCATAATCACAAGTAACTAGCAACTTACTCTCAGCAACTGGAAATGCACTCTTGTCTCAGCAACCTTTCAAGTACCCTTTTAAAGGGCTCGCCACATTTCAATAGCCTGTCCATGAGGGTGATGACACTGTGAAAAGAAATACTTACTGGCATCAAATCTAACTCTTTGGTTACAGATTTTATAAGCATAGCATGTAGTCTAACCATCCATATCCATTTCAAATAATGGGCGAGAAAGTGGGCCGTGTAGCGCCTGTCGTTTTGGTGCTATGTGGCCTCCTAAAGTGCCAAGATGGTGTCTTGGCTGCGCTCGCACGTTTCCAGTGTGACGTGCGCTGGACGCCATCTTGGTATAGGAGTTAGCACATGCGCAAATACCGAACGCTGGCAGCATGTAAAGTAAGGAGAAAATGGATGCAATCAGTGTGCAATGCTGATTTAAAGTGATAAGTCCCAAAATGGTGTCTAACGCTCAGCTCAGTGCACAGTCTTAACCCCGACCATCTGAACGTGTCTTAGAGTGCCTGGAGGACCACCCCACCAGCGCTATTTAAAGGGACCATGCAGGATTTATAGGTTAGTGGCTGGTTTATTGCTTCTGGCTGCTGATGCATTTGTAACTGTTTTTGGAGGTCTCCTACGCTTGAATACTAGGACACGGGGGCATAGCCTAACCTTTAGAGCCAGGACGTGCAGGAGTGAAGTTAGGAAATGCTTCTACACGCAAAGGGTGGGAGAAGTTTGGAATGCTCTTCTGCAAACAGCAGTTGATGCTAGCTCAATTGTGAATTCTAAATCTGAGATTGATAGATTTCTGTGAACCAAGAGTATTAAGGGATATGGGGCTAAGGTGGGTATATGGAGATAGGTCACAGATCAGCCATAATCTCATTAAATGGTGGAACAGGCTCGAGGGGCTAAATGCAACTGCCACTTGCTGCCTCCTGTTATGAGCCACCTTCACCTGCAAGAAAATGGGATGTGTGTATGGTTGATGTGTCTGTCATGGTTGAATAGCTGCCAGCGTGTGTGGCCTTTGACTTGTGGGTGGGCAACTTGCAACAGTGGTAATGTGTGTGGGTGAGAGGAAGCATCTGATTGGAAGAGTTGAGTACTGATGGAAAGAGTTTGTTGGTATGTGGGTGATGGGGGTGTAGTGTGTGGAGCAGTGGATGCGGCTAGTGGTGTAGTTGGTCGGAGATGTCACTTGGCAGTTGGCCCCACTCACCTTGACCACTCGTGTCAAAGCATTGAACTTCTTGCTGCACTGCATCCACCATGTTCGTGGTGCTATGCGCCTGGCATTGACTTCATCCCCCGCTGCCACCCACTGCCTTTTGGGCATATGTCTGGAGGGCCTCTTGCACCCCCCCCCCCCCCCCCGCGGATATAGTATGTCCCTGCTTCTGCCCACCTCTTGCACTAAAGCCTCTTGTGCATCAGCAGAGAACCTTGGTGCACGGACTCTCACAGGCATGGTACAAACTCAGATCAGCAGATTGGTGAGGTCTGGCATGCAGATTGGAGGATGTGGGGTTTAGTAGGGCGCAACCTTATTCAATGTTTTAACATAACTCATCAGTTTGTAAACATAGGGATGGGACCTGCATCTGTGTTTTACGTGTGCGATGTCTGATCTCCGTTCAGACTCCATGCAGACAGCAGACTGTTATTTTTAGCAAATTACGGGTACCAGCTACCTTTAAGAGATTTTAAGAGACATTCTTCCTTTAAGAGATTGGATGGTGAAAAGTGCGCATTTACTTGAATCGACATGCAAGGCCTGGATTTCAACGCTGCTTGAAGGTGAGTACTGAGGCCGGACAAAATTCTTGTCCTGCCTGCGCAGGGGCCATTGGGCGCGGGTTAATAACGGCTCGTGCTACCTACGCCCAATAATAGGTTTTATCCAACTTTTCCCCCAATGTATCTAAGCGATGCACAACCCCTTCATCATTTTAAAAACTTCAATCATATCATCTCTCAGCCTATGCTTCTCTAAGATGAATAACCCTAACTCTTGGAGCCTATCTTCATATCTAAAATTTGATATCATCCTGTTCACCCTCCTTTGCATCTTAAAGAGCTTCACTGTCCGTCACCATATGCAGGAACCAAAAGTCAACTCAGCACTCCCAAGTGCAGACTTTTCAGAGCCTCGAATAGCCTAAGTAAAGTATGCTTTGCTTTGTTCTTGTTTCCTAACCATGTTTGATTGCCCAATATGCAGCCTATTTGTTGTTTCCAAGAGATCCTCCACAGAGTATTTTGACTGTATCTTTTTGCTTCTGATATTGGTTTGTCTGTAAATAAATCCAAATAATAATTTTAGCTGAAAAAACCTAAAAACTTATTTGCTTTCCCTGTAGCCACCTCACATTGATTGTGCATTCCAACAAGTGATCAGTTACTACCCCCAGGTCTTTTTCTTGATCCATTACCTTAAATAGATATCCCTACATGGTTTAAATATGCCTTGTGTTTCCTAACTCCAAGTGCATGTTTACATTAAAGGACACATGACACAGGGGCCCATTCACCTAACTTATCTAAATCAGCTTGCGACCTATTTATTTGGTCTAAGTTACTAATCCCTGTGCACATTCTTGTACCATCAAGTTTAAAAATGTTTCCACCTAGATCATTAATGAAAATGATGAACAGATTTTCTGTTAATATGGATCACATTCAGTCAACTTGAGGCTAGGTCAATTGAAAATTTCAAAACGAAGATTGTTATATTTTTGTTAGCTAAGGGTATTAAGGGATATGGAACTAAGGTGGGTAAATGGAGTTAAGATACAGATCAGCCATGAGCTAATTGAATGGTAGAACTGTTCGAGGGGCTGAATGGGCCACTCTTGTTCCTATGTTACGTCCTCCCAGCGTGATACCTGGTATGTGGACTTAGTGTTTGTCCTCATGTTGAACATTCCCCCACCACCCCCCTCCACTTCACCGTCTCTGGGTATGTCCTGGATGAAGGACACATTCTTGATAGTAGACCATAATGGCCCAGAATTTCCTGAAACAGTCTAACTGGCAAGTGATGTCAAAATTTACATTCAAATATACGCCTATATTCCAGTCAGTGAGTTGCGGCAAAATATCCTGAGAATCTCATTAGCCTCGGAGCGTAAAACAAGTGGAAATCACATAAACAATCAGGGCCCGAGGAAAGCGCTAATCTTACCTTTCGTTTGAAGTTTAACGGTCATTTATGCATATTGGGAACAGCATGTTTAAGAAAAAGTAATGAAAAAGTTTTTCAATTTTTAATCCAAATCATTCTAATGCCAGAAAGATGCATCCAAAGATACAGAAAATACATTTCGGGTCTCAATGAGGAGGATTTTTTTAAAAATCACCTAAAAATCATCATAACACATCAGAAATATGGCTTTGGCTCCTGCTGCGTCTGACATTTTAGATGTAAATTTATAGCCCATTCAGAACTGGCATAAATTCAAGAAATTCCCGTGAGATCCATTTTTGCACGGCGCGGAGCTATATTAACAGAGGGTCTGTCAAAGGTTTTGTAGAATTGGTGTAAAAGACCAAGGAAGTTCGGGCATAGTGTAAAAATGAGCATAACTCCCCGAATTTCTTTTGTGCTGAAAATTTTCAGGAAATTCCAGCCAGTGTGTTTGTTTTTGCAGTTGCAGGTCATCGATTTCAATGATCACATCTGAATCATAATTCTTCCTTATAGCTTACTTCCCGCTTGTTAAATTGTTAAACTGTGATTAGTGACTAAGATCTGCAGCCTTCCTGCCTGCTCTGAAATGGCATGAAAAATTAGTCTGTTGAAGACTTTAAGGGCCAACATTAAGAAACTCACCCCATAACTCAAATGTTTAACCAGTTTTTCAGGATTATTAGGAAATATCTTCAAATTGACAAATAGCAATGAACTGACAAAATCTTCTGTTTTGTTTTAGCTAATCAAACAAGAACAAGTATTAGTTTTATGTATTATTGCACCTTAAGCAGTATTTATGAATATGTTTGATCCTTGTCTTTTCTTGGATACCATTTCCTGAAACATGATTTTTCAAAAAAGTTTTTTAAAAAATCATATTTGAATCCAACTACAAATCTCAAAGATAAATTGTTGTGTGGTAGATCTGAAAATGCAATAAAAATGTTATTGATATTTCTTCAGCTGCTGATGCAGAAAGATTGTTATGATATAGCTCCGCTGTACAATTTTTGCACTAACAATGTTGTCATTCAATAGAAAAAAATATCACATAAACCTTAGTTTAGCACTCTGTTCAAATTCTGCATCATGCCCTGCCAACATTGATTCATTTTTTTTACCAAGAAATGTCATTGGTTTATATTTGTCTATTTTTCTAGTCTGTAGGTTCCTTTAAAGAGGATGCATTGTGATTATCTGTTGTATTTGTGTTTCCTAAGTATTAGTATGCTAAAATGCATAAATATATCTTAATAATGAAGCAGACTTGAAATCAACACACCATTCAGCATATGTTATAGCTCTGATGTGTGATGCTCCCACTCCCCCGGCTTGGATTGCACATTTGGATAACCACCTCACATACCCAATTCGCAGTGTGTTGAATTTTGTGAGGTGCAGCTCTCGAGGGCCACAGGATAAAGTGCTGTAGGCAAGCAGTTTTTAATTTAACTAATTTAGCTGCAAAAATGATTCAAATAAGGACCCTTTGGATCCACTCTGGATTTCACAGCTTTAGCCAAAGTGTACACCTCAACTGTACCAAATGAAAAGAAAGACTTGCGATTATATAGTGCCTTTTTTGACCTCAGGATGTCCCAAAGCACTTTCCAACCATTGAAGTGCTTTTGAAGTGTAGTCACTGTTATAATGTAGGAAACGCAACAGTCAATTTGCCCACAAACAGTAACGTGACAATGACCAGATAATCTGTTTTAGTGATGTTCGTTGAGGGATAAATATTGGCCAGGACACCAGGGAGAACTCCCCTCTTTTTCTTCAAAATAGTGCTGTGGGATCTTTTACGTCGACCTGAGAGGACAGACAGGGCCTCAGTTTAACAACTCATCCGAAAGACAGCACCTCCGACAGTGCAGCACTCCCTCAGTACTGCACTGGGAGTGTCAGCCTAAACTATGTGCTTAAGTCCCTGGAGTGGGACTTAAACCCATAACCTTTTGACTCAGAGGTGAGAGAGCTACCACCATACCACCGATGGGTACATAGCCCTTAACAGGCCTGGCCTGCTTTAGCCTCATCCTTAAAATAAGATTGCTGTTATTTGAGTTGTTGGCAAACTTTTTTTTTTCCACTGTGAACGTTTATTCACAACAGTATTTAACACCTTGCATAGCTTGTTTTTGCCTGTGCATTTCTGCATTTTGGCTAGAGCCTCCAATTTAAAATTTCCATCATTTTCCTTGGAAATTGCTGCTGCATTAAAAGTCGCAGCTAACAATAAGGGTGGGCATTCTCACGATGCTGCATGAATTTAGATGAAAAGGAGAATTTCATGAGGGGACAAAGTGCTCAGGAGAAACACCCCAGGCAGTATGATTGCTGCGGAGCAGAGTTTGAACCCATGAACTTCATTACTCAACAACAAAAACTTACATTTACATAGCGCATTTAACGTAGAAAATATCCCACAGCGCTTCATGGAAGTGTAATCAGATACAAATCTACATCAAGCCAAAGAAGGATATAGTAGGAGGGATGACTAAAAGTTTGGTCAACGATGTGGGTTTTAAGGAGGGTCTTAAAAGAGGAGAGAGGTGGAGAAGCAGAGAGGTTTAGGGAGGGAATTCCAGAGCATACGGCCCAGACAGCTGAAGGCACGGCTGCCAATAGTGGGGCGAAAGAAGTGGGCGATGAACAAGTGGCCAGAATTGGAGGAGCGCAAAATTTTCTGTGGGCCTGGAGGAGGTTACAGAGACTGGGAGGGGTGAGGCCCCGAAGAGATTTGAACACAAGGATGGAAATTTTAAATTGGAGGCGTTGGGGGACCAGGAGCCAATCTAAATCTGTGAGCACTGGGGTGACGGGTGACTGGGGAACAAATATATCGGCCCAAGAGAAATTTCTATAATTTGCTGCCCTTTACCTTTGGCTCGACCTGGGCCCTTTGGAGTGGCAGAGTGACACTTGTTATTTTACTAAAGTTGTGTCAGTGATTGCACAACCATAATCGACCTATATTACAACTGTCTGTTCCCAGATGCCTTATTGGTCCATTGAAGCTATGTAATTGTAAATCATGAATTAGTAATCAGGGACCATTGAAATGCAAATTTCCCACTCCCTGCCCCACTGTCCTACTCCCCACCAATATACACGACTTCCTTCCAGAGTCTAGGCCCCACCCCACACACCCCCTGCTTCCTTCTAAACCCAAGGGCCCGATGTTACCAGGGCTACGGGTTCTCAGCAGGGGGGCTATTGGGCGCGTGGGTAACGCGCCCGGCGAAATCAGTCTGCCCCCCGCGCGATCGTAGCCCAATTGGATCCAGTTACCTGGTCTTCCGGGTTCCCCACTGCTGATCTGCGCGTCGGGCGGGCTGCGCATGCGCAGTAAGGTCTGTCAGCTGGAGGAGCTCTATTTAAAGGGGCAGTCCTCCACTGACAGATGCTGCAACAAATAGAAAAAATCACAGCATGGAGCAGCCCAGGGGGAAGGCTGCTCCCAGTTTAATGATGCCTCACTCCAGGTATCAATACATGGGGTGAGGAGGAGGGGGAGGACAGAGATCTTCCACCCGGCGGGCGGGAGGAAGCGGCCTGCCTCTGCCACCAGGAAGGCCTGGCTCGAGGTGGCAGAGGAGGTCACCTGCACCACCAACATATCGTGCACCTGCATACAGTGCAGGAGGTGCTCCAATGACCTCAGTAGGTCAGCCAAAGTGAGTACACTTACTCATTCCCTGACACTCCGTCTGCCACATCACCACCCCCACCCCACATCTCCTTCTGCACTGCCAACACTACTCTGTCACATCACCCCTCATACCCACTCAAACCTCATCCTCATCTTACCTGCACTTACTCACCTCGCCAGTACTCATCCCGCCACTACCACTCAACCCAATCCTCATACAATCTCATGGCTCTATCTCATACTCACCCTCTCGTGCATCTCTTTCACAGTCAGCCTCGCTCAACCTGCTACTACCTGTGCTGCAGCCACAGGGCATGCATCACATATGTGCAGTAGGCAGCGTAAGGCAAACATGTCGTGAACATGAAGGGGATGCACAAGGGTGTTTGAGGGTTTGTCATGGTTTTTACTTATATTGAATTTCTGACCAACTCACAACACATATTATATTGGCACCACTACTGCCATGTCTTTGCGAATCTTGTCTGGTCTGTGCAATAATGCCCTTTCCTGAGGATCACTATGAAGACCCACAACTGATGCCACCCATTTTGTGACTGCAGAGTGGGTGTAGGTGTATTTGCAGGGCTCTTTTGTGCAGACGGCTGAGAGACGTTGGCGATGTCCCCGGTTGCACCCTGGAAGGATGCGGAGGAGAGGTTGTTGAGAGCAGTGGTGATTTTGACAGCGACAGGTAAGAAGATGGTGCTCGGGCCAACCGGGAGCAGCTCGGCATGAAGGAGGCTGCAGATGTCCATGACTACATGTCGAGTGACTCTGAGCCTCCGTGTACACTGCTGCTCAGAGAGGTCCAGGAAGCTTAGCCTCGGTCTGTGGACCCTGTGGCGAGGGTAGTGCCCCCTCCGACGCATCTCTCTCTGCAGTTGCCCTCCCTCCTGCTGTATAGGTGGATGTGTCACAGCACTGTGTTGTGGAGCTCCACGTGTCAGAGGTGGACGGCGTGGCTGGTGAGGCTGGTGATGCTGTTCGTCCTCTGAGGAGGTCATGACTGCAGCTACGGCGGCCCACATCCAGAAGGTGTACATCTGAGGGGGTCCGCAAGGTAGGTACATGTCTCTGGACCCCGGGGTAAGTATGCAAGTTGGTGACTTTGATTGTCAGGAGGAGGGTGGTGGAGGCCAAACTTTGTCCCGACTGACAGAGTGGCCTCCTGCAATGGGTGAGGGTCTCCCCCCCCCCCCACCTGTCAAATGGACCTTTGCAGCTGCCACAGGCTGACAGCTGCAACACGTCCATTTGAAGTGGGAGTGTTTCCCCCAGTGTGGGAAACAGTCCGAGTTTGCTCTAAAATCCCACCCCTCCGCACATAATCCCTTAATCAGTTCAGTTAATGACCTGAACAAGCAAAGTAAATAGCTTTAAGTGGCATCCCGCTGGCTTTAATTGCCTGCGGGATTCCCACCAGCGGGGGCTGCGCGCGCACACCGGCGCGTCAGTGGGGAACCCGGAAGTGGGCGTGTTGGAGTCGGGCTCCCGACCCACTTTGGAATTCTCCGATTTTCGGAGCCCCCTTGCGAGGAACGCACCCGATAGCGGGTGCTAAAATGAAGCCCCAAGTGGTTCTGTGGTGGTCAGATTCTTCCAAAGGCAGTTTGAGAACTGGGCTGATGGCCAGAGGCGTTTCACCACAAGGGCAGATGGGATTTTCTGCAACTGACAGAGCTCTACGAGCCCCAAGTCTGTCTCCGGGTCTCTGTGGGAAGAAAAACAGTGAAACATACAGAGAGGGACAGACACACAGAGAAAGGGACAGAAAGTGTTCAATACGCCTGTGTTTATAATTTCACAAAAAATGGAACAGCAGTAATCTTCCCCCATATAAAGAAGCAATGAGAGAGGGAAAGATACAGAGAAGGAGGTAGAGAGTAGGAGATACAAATAATTAATTGTGGGGTATAAATTTGACTCGGGCGGTACTGCAAAATGGGGTCTAGCGAATTGGCCGCCCGTTTTACACCCCACCTGAATTGAAGTCAATGGAAGAGAAATTCAGGTGAATTGCTAAACAAAATGATACCCACAATTACTGTTTTGTCCATGAGCAATGGGAGATTAATGACATTATATAAAGCCTTATTTGGTGCATGATTTGTTGTCATCAGCCATTAAATAAATAATAAAGTACTAAAAAACCTAGACAGAATAATAATATTTGTGCATAATAATTCTGTATAATAATTCATTCTTGAATGGTGATGGACATGATTTAAACTTACAATTGCCAGACACCATGGGCTCGATTTTCAAAGTTCAGTGGGATGGCAGCGGTAGTGGGCAAGGGGGGATCAATGGGTGCGCGGGTAACCCGACTAATAAAATCCCACCGTTTCCCACGTGATTGTGAGTTAATTGGTGGCCCTTGACATGGCTTCCGGGTTTGCCGTCCAAAAGCTGCGCAGTGGGTGGACTGCGCACCCACATGACAGACTGTCAGCTGGAATGGCTCTATTTAAAGGGCCATTGCTCCAATGGCTTAACACCAAGAGACACAATGGAGCAGCGCAGGGGCAAGGCTGCTCCAAGATGTAATGATGCCTCTCTGCAGCAGCTACTGGCCGGGGTGAGGAGGAGGAGGGAAGTGTTTTACCCCACGGACGGAAGGAAGTGCCCTGTCTCTGCCACCAAGAGGGCCTAGTTCGAGGTGGCAGAGGAGGCCACCAGCAGGAGCAACATCTCCCACACTTGGGTCCAGTGCAGAAAGCACTTCAATGACCTAACTAGGTCAGCAAAAGTGAGCACACTTATTGATTCTCCTGCATTCCATGCTCCACATCATCACCCCCCTCCCCACCCCGCCAACTCATTCTGCACTGCCAAGACTACTCCATCACATCACTCCTCACACCCACTTAAGGCTCATCCTCAACTTACCTGCATTTCCTGATCGCTTCCTCACCTCCCCATTACTCACCCCACCACTACCACTCAACCCAATCCTCATCCAATGTGATGGCTCTGTCTCATACTCCCCCTCTGATGCACCTCTTTCATGGTTAGCCTCATCCAAAGCAATGCATTCATCGGCTGGCTACTTCACCATCACTCACTCACACGTCTGTACTTTCTCCCCTTCCAGGTGAAGAGAGATCAGAATGCGTGCGAGAGGGCGAGGACTGAAGGGGGGCCACAACAATAGTGGTCCTCACAGAGGCGGAGGAGGAGGCCCTGGAGATCAGCCGCTCCCTCGAGTGCCTGTCCTTCAGGGACACCGAGACTGGCACTCCACAAACATCTGGTGACACAACTTTAACATTCATCACACACAACATGAATTGATGTTAACAATGCCTGGCATGTTGAACACCTCAGTATGCTCATCGCAACATGACACATCTGTGATCATGCTTTATGTTGCCTTCTGTTCTCTTACAGGCCCTTCAACAACCGCAGCGATGGCAGAGGGTGATTCCTCAGAGGAGCTCCAGGTCTCTGAGGGTGCACCATCACATCTTAGCGAGCCATCCACCAGCGCAGATACTCACACCTCGGTGGGTCCTAGTACACAGTTAGTTAGGTTGGCATCTGGAGAGTCACCACAGACATGAGCACGAGCAGACACTGGTGGCAGGGGCAGCTGCGGAGAGTCTGCATCGGTCGGAGCTATGCTCAGCTGGATGCAGATGCTGAACCTCAGGGGCCATCCTTTAAAAGGAGAATGATCGAGGGACAGCAGCACATTTGTGAGGTACTGGAACTGGTGCCACGCGCACTCTCCACAATAACGCAGAGGATGGAGGAGTCCAACTCCTGCATGAGTGGAATGGCGGCACAGGTAAGTGCAAGAATGTCTGTGATGGAGAGAATAGCAGCCTCCATTGAGCTTCAAGCACAGCTCACAAATGAGCCCATTCAGACTCTGACAACAATCATTCGGACTCAGGGTGAACAACATTCTGCCGCCTTAAACAGGCAGACAGATACGCTAGCACTGGCCTTACAAGGCTTCACACATGTCCTCAAAACTGTTGTCCAGCAGAGTGGTAGGAGTGGTGTGGGCCTGACCCAGAGGAGGGATGATGGTGAAAGGGAACATGGAAGTGGGGATGCCACTCAAAGCACTCCCACGTCTCACCCGTTGCCCCCCTCTCAACCAGTACCCCCAATGCTGCCTCCTCTCCAGGTGGCCAAGTCTGCCCCTGCACAGGTGCAGGTGGAGCAGTCTTTGGAGGGGCCCTCATGGGCTCCAAAACCCAGAGGGTGTAGGCCCAAAGTATCTAAGCAGTCAGGGCATGAACATGAGCAACCTGCCACTACCTCTGCTGCAGCCACAGGGGATGCACCATGTAGAAGTGGTAGGAAAAGAAGGACTAAGGATTTGTGATCACGAAGGGTATGCACAAGGGTGTCTGACAGACTGTCATGTTTTTCATTTATATTTGTTTTTTGTTATATTCACATTAAATGTTATCATTCTCACCACTACTGCCGCGTCTTACCCATTCTTGACCGGCTTTTGTGATAGGGCCCAATCATGAGCTTCACCTTGAACGGCGACACTTGATGCTACCCATTGGGTCACTTTACAGTGGGTTTATGTGTAGTTGCAGGACTGTTTTGTGCAGGGAGGGGGTGCTGGTGTTGGCGCTGCTCTTTCCAGGTGGTGAGAGGACTGGACTCTAAACACTGTCTGATGTTAGGAAACCGTTCACACATCAGTGACTCCCTGGCCTCACGAGCAGCCAGGTGAGCCACTGCTGTGCCCAAGGGTTCGTCCTCCTCCTCCTCCTCTTCCTCCTCCTCAATGTGGGTGGCAGATGTGAATGGGGCCTCCTCAAGCAGTACCCCTCTCTGTTGTGCCATGTTGTGCAGGACACAACACACTATTATAACGCGACCCACTCTGTCTGGTGAGTATTGAAGCGCTCCCCCAGAACGATCAAGGCACCTAAATCACATCTTGAGCAGCCCTATAGCATGCTTAATTGTAGATCTGGTGGCGATGTGGCTGTCGTTGTATCGACGCTGTTGCTTGGTGATGGGGCTCCTCAGAGGTGTCATGAGCCACGTGTGCAGGGGATATCCCTTGTCCCTGAGGAGCCAGCCCTAAGGGTGTTTGGCACTTGGACGAGGTCCGGGATGTTGGATTCCCTCAGAATGAGGGAATCATTGTAACTGCCAGGGAATCTGGCGCACACGTGAAGGAATCTCTTGCGGTGATCACAAACGAGTTGAGTGTTGATGGAGTGATACCCCTTTCTGTTGATGAACAGTCCTGGCTCGTGTGGAGGCGCTCGTATTGTTATATGGGTACAATCGAATGCACCCTGCACCCTTGGGAAGCCAGCCACAGAGTGGAATCCCACTGCCCTGTCTGTCTGGCTGAGGTCGTCCATGGGGAAGTTGACGTACTGCGAGGCCCTGCAAAACAAACCGTTGGTGACCTGCCTTATGCACTTGTGTGCAGACGATTGAGAGACCCCGGCGATGTCCCGGGTGGGATCTTCCAGTGATCCGGAGGCGAAGAAGTTGAGGGTAGTGATGACTTTGACAGCGATGGGTAATGAGATGCTGCTCGGGCCAGCCGGGAGCAGCTCGGCATGATGAAGGCTGCAGATGTCTGCGACCACCTGGCGACTCATTCTCAGCCTCCATATGCACTGCTCCTCAGAGAGGTCCAGGAAGTTGAGCCTTGGTCTGTAGACCCTTTGGCGAGGGTAGTGCCTCCTGCAACGTCACTCTCTCTGTTGTTGCCCACTGTGCTCATGTGTAGATGCTTGTGGTGCAGCACTGTGTTGTGGAGCTTCAAGTGGCAGAAGTGCACACCGTGCCTGGCGAGGCTGGTGATGTTGCTCGTCCTCGGATGTAGTGGTGAATGCAGCCATGGCGCCCCCCCCATCCTGATGATGTCAGTTCGAGGGGGTCCGAAAGGTTGGTAAATATGTGTCAACACAACAATTCTCTGTGGAAACTCAGAGATCTCCCAGCCAAAAATTTGTCTGAAAGACCAGAGTGCCCTGCTGCAATAACTCACCTTTTATCCCCATCTGCCAAACAAGCATTTCAATATCCAACTGGCTGCTGGCTGAAACACGTCTCCTAAAACATGGAGTATTTCCCACAGCAAGGGAAACACACTGAGGCTGAATGAAAATCGGTCCCCTGCCCCAATCACCATGAAATTAAATAGTTCAAATACTTAAAGTACCTAAATAACTCTGTTAACTATCATCCGCTGGCTTTAATTGCCGGTGGGACTTCCACATTTGTGAGGCGCGCTTGCAAACAGACACATCAGTGGGGAACCTGGAAGTCAGTGGGTTAGAGCCGGATTCCTCACCTGCTCGGGATTTCCTCGATTTTCGCAGCTCCCCTGCCCCCAACCCACCCGCAATTTCCTTTGAAAATCGGAGACGATATAGTTGCGTGACTCATAGGCCCTGACTTTAAAGGGGGTCAGGTACGATGCCCGTGAGCCCTGAAGCGGGCAGCGAGCCCGAGGAGTCCAGCACGTGGAGGCTTGGCCGATCTTAACAGCCGGGCCTCATTACCAAAAATGTTCTCGCTGATCCGCCCGAACCCAACTACATCCATTACCTGGGCGGCAGGCGGGAGCGGAAATTCGGTGGCAGGAAGCCGCTGCCGGGAACCCAAGTAGGTGATGAGGGGGCTCTGGCCGCTATCGTGTGGTGGGGGAGGGGAGAGACCAAGGCAAAGGAGGCCTGAGTCTTCCTCATGAGGCACGGAGGAGTACTCCTGTTCGTCCTGGCCCACAAGGAAACCTAAGATTAAATTTAAAACTTACCTTGCTGGGCCTCTTCTGGCCCACAATCCCCCTCCCGGCAGATCTGGCCTGGGGGGGAAGCTGTCTCTGCTCCTCCGCTCAGGCCTCCAACTAATATTGCAGATCAGGTCTCGATTACATCATTGGACCCGATCTGCATTTTTAAAGAAGAACCCCGCATACTTCCTGCGGGTGTCCCACTCGCCTGCACAGAAGAGCAGATTAACATCGGGACACAGCAGGAAGGCAGCGGGACCAGAGGGGGTAAGTTACTGCCAGGCGGGGGGAGTTAAAATCAGGCCCATGGAATCAAATTTGTTAGCAGCTAGATTTAAGCAGGGGAAACGTGTCGAATCTTAGAAGTATTGTTTATAAAATCAATGGCTCATTGATAGATATTAAGTAATGACAAGAATAAACTGAAATGTTTTTGTGTAGCCAAGTACTCCCTGTTTCAGTATTCCATTTAGACAACCTTTACCTTGCAATATCTGGTTTGTAATGCTTACTTGATGAAGTGTCATCTCAGTTTAAAATGAATGTGGCATGTATTGAATAAAAGATGATTGCATTGTGTGCATCAGCTTTTTATGCACTTCTGATGAGACTATGTTGACATTATACAAATGTTTTTTCATGCACCTCAGTGAGTACTTAACCAATTCTGTCAATTACAAGTTTGGTTTGAAATAATCATTTTGAGATTGGATCATGTACAGTAATTTAAAATATTTCTTAGCAGAATGAGAGAGAAGTTAGTGAATTAGTTTGGGAATGCTTGTTAAAGGCAATTTTATAGTAAGATTATGCAGTAGGCTAGGTTTTCCTCTGGAGAGAAATGCCATTCTTTGATCAATGAAATTGTGGGAAGTTGTGACTTTGAAACGTGTGATTTTTGAGAACATGATTTTGTTATTAGGAATATAAAGAAGCCTTCTAATCATGATGTATCTGCAATAATAGCTGTGGCTCAGTGGGTAGCACTCTTGCCTCTGAGTTTGATGGTTGTAGGTTCAAATCTTCACTCCAGAGACTTGAGCATAAAATCTATGATGATACTCCAATAGAGTAATGAGAGAGAGGTGTTGTCTCTCAGAATGAGATGATCAACTGAGGCCCTCTCTGCTCTCTCAAGTCAGAGTAAAAGATCCCATGGCACTATTTTGAAGAAGCATAGGGGAGTTTGCCACCTGTGTCCTGACCAACATCACTAAAACAGATTACCTGGTCATTATCACATTGCTATTTGTGGGAGCTTGCTGTGCGCAAATTGGCTGCCACGTTTCCTACATTACCACCGTGACTATACTTCATTGGTCCTCCTCCTTTAAGATGCTCCTTAAAACCTACCTCTTTGACCAAGCTTTTGGTCACCTATCCTAATATCTCCTTATGTGGCTCGGTGTCAAATGTTGTTTAATAATGCTCTTGTGAAGCGCCTTGTGATGTTTTACTACGTTAAAGGCACTGTATAAATGCAAGTTGTTGTTGCTGTTGTTGTTGTGAAGTACTTTGAGTTGTCCTGAGGTCATGAAAAGGGCCAAATAAATGCAAGTCTTTTTCTTTCTTTTAATATTGGTCAAGCAGTTCATGAGCCACTTAACCAGTGTAAGTGACAAAACAACAACTTGTATTTATATAGCACCTTTAACATAAAGAAACGCCCCAAGGCGCTTCACAACGAGGCATAAGAAAAACGGACACTGAGCTCGGAAGAGAGAGATTAGAAGAGGTGGCCAAAAGCTTGGTTGAATAATGGGTTTTGAGGAAGTTTTTAAAGAAGTAGAGAGGGAGAGGTTTAGGGAAAGAGTTGCAGAGAGTAAGATTGAGGTAGTTGATGGCTGCGGCACCAATGATGGGCCAAAGGGAGAAGAGATGGTCTAAAGACCAGAGTCAGAGGATCAGCGCAATCAGGAGAGGATGTAGGGCTGGAGGAGATTGCAGAGGTTGGTAGGGAAAGGTCACAGAGAGATTTATAGATGAGGGCAAAGATTTTAATGCATTGGGGGACGGGAACCAGTTTGATCGGCGAGGATGGGGGTGATGGGTAGAACCTAGTATAGGACACAATATATTTTGGATAATTTGGAATTTGTGGAGGATGGGAGGCCAGCAAGGAAAGCATTGGATTTAATGAGTCTGGAGGTGACAAAGACATATATTAGGGTTTTAGTGGCAGAGGGGCTGAGGTAAGTGCAAAGGTAGGCAATGTTCTGGAGGTGATAGTAAGTAATCTTAGCAATGGATAGGGTATGAGGTAGCACAGCTCTTGATTGAACAGGATGCCAAGATTGAAAACATTCTGATAGTAGGGGATGGAGTCATGTGGCAAGTTGGAGGCTGGACTGAATACTTAGGTCTTCCTCTTGTTGAGCTGAAGGAAGTCAAGACTCATCCAAGATTTGATGTTGGACAAGCAATCTGAGAGCATGGAGATAGCTGAGGGACAAAGAGCAGTGGTGGAGAGGTAAAGCTGAGTATCATCAGTGTGCATGTGAAGGTTGATTCTGTGCCTGTGGATAATGTTGCTGAACGCAGTATGTAAATAAGGAATAGGAGTGGTCCAGGGCAGATCCTTGGGGGATCTTGTGTGGGAGAGGGAAGAAAAGCCAATGCTGGAGATGCACTGGCTGCGTTCTGAGAGGTAGGAATGGAACCATGTTAGGACAGTCACATGGAACTAGACAATGGAGGATAAGCATTGAAAGAGGATGCCGCAGTCATCCCTATCAGCTGTGGTAAGGTCAATGAGGATGAGGAGATATGGTACACCAAGGTCAAGGTCACAATGGCTATAGCTTAATGGACATCTGTTAATCCAACTGTGGAGTGCGCAGTTTTTATGGAAAATGGGTTAACAATAATTCAAAAACCCCTGATTTCTTTATGAGCCCTTGCATGTAATTAGGATGTAAGGAGGGAGGTATGATCCACTGGAGTTGTTATGGGGGTTGCTTAGCGGCTGGTGCTTCCTTTGATGAAGATCACAAAGAAGGTGTACATCCCAGAAGAAGCTCTTTTTATATCGTTGACCTGAAACCTTTTAACTTTTAGCACTTTTTCACAAATATTTATCCGGGAAATAAACCACATAGCTAGAAATTTAGGGGACAATTTTAAGCTAGCCCACCATTCAGGAAGCTAACGGGATCGTGTGCAACGCTGATTTTACACCCGGCCCGATTTTACGCTCCATTGATGTCAGTGGAGAGTAATATAGAGCGGAGTGTAAAAAGTGTTGCTCCTGATCCAGTCAGTTTCCTGACAGGGGGGTGAAGTTAAAATTACCCCCTTAATTTCTGACAATGAAAATATAGATTTTAAAATGCAATGAGTAAAATTTCAAGTATAAATGGTACATTTATACATAGATAGATAACTTTTTGGCAACCAAAGGTATTAAGGGATATGGGCCAAAGGCAGGTATATGGAGTTAGATCACAGATCAACCATGATCTTATCAAATGGTGGAGCAGGCACAAGGGGCTGAATGGCCTACTCCTGTTCCTATGTTCCTATGTACATTAAGTTACATTCTTACAACACAATAATGACCCCCATCGTAGAAGGCAGAAATAAAAAGATGAACTGGTGGATGTAGGTGGGATGGAAAATGAGGACAAGGCACCATGTTATCAACAGAGGATAAGAGTGAGTGAGAGCAGAGGGTCAGGAAACGAGGTAGATACAATCAAGGCCTTCACAAACACTGACATGGGAAAACCTCTGGCAGGAAAAAGGAGGACATTTCAGAAGCTATAGCATGGAAAGTTGAGCAACCAGGTCAGATACATGAACGATGGAGAAACTGAGGAAAAAGGGGGACAGTGCCTTTGCAGGATGAAGAATTTCATTATTGCTTGCTGGATTTTGATCTCTGAATTCATTCAGGGTCATCAAAATGTATAATTTTTGTGGCTAACAAACGAGCAAATTAAGTTATTAATGCCAACAGATCTTTTTTTAAAAGAAGCTTAACAAATTACAAGTGTGCTCCAGCATCCAGTGGTTGGTTGTGGGTTTCTGCTGGTATTTCTCACATGGTAAATGGTCCCTCATATGGTCGGTGATATAGAGGCTATGAAAAAGGCTCAGAGGAGGGCCACATGAATGATTCCTAGCTTAAATAATCTTAGTTACTCAATAAGACTTAAACAGTTGCGCCTATTCACCTTAGAGATGCGTAGACTTCGGGGTGAGTTGATAAAGGTATATAAAATAGCTATAAAGAGCTAGATTATGTTACTACTGATAGATTATTTCAATTTGATAGATTAGGGAAGACCAGCAGTCATAATGTATAAATTACGCAAGGGTGGGGCTAGGTTAGATGTTAAGTGGCCTTCCTTTCCCAGAGAATAGTTGACCTATGGATCAAGTTGCCAGCTCATGCTGATTCTCTGAATACTTTCGAAAGAGAGCTGGACCAGTTCTTGGCTAGGGTAGAGATTGCGTCTTATAAAAGATAGGTGAAATACCAGCTAATATGAGCCTGGACTAATTTCAATCACCTAAGGGGGTAATATTAATGACATTAACAATTTTCTTTTTTTATTTTGAACTGTATTGGAATATTTAATTGCTTTTCCTTCCCTAAATTCTCTCTGTATTTGTCAGAATGTTTGAAAAAATTCATACACCATTAGGGAAAGTTTCCTCAGTGCGTTATTTGTAGCCTATTGGTAAATATGTTTACAAAGTACATGTTTATGATTTGACGAAAATAACAAACATAAAAAATTCCCCTTCTTGTTCTGTACATTCAAAGCAATATAACTCAGCAAGCATGAAGCCAATTTTTTTAATCTTAAATGTAAAGTTTTAAATTAACTAGGACAGAGCACATTGACTTTAGAAAAAAGAAGACTTGTATTTATTTTTTTTTATTCGTTCATGGGATGTGGGCGTCGCTGGCGAGGCCGGCATTTATTGCCCATCCCTAATTGCCCTTGAGAAGGTGGTGGTAAGCCGCCTTCTTGAACCACTGCAGTCCGTGTGGTGACGGTTCTCCCACAGTGCTGTTATGAAGGGAGTTCCAGGATTTTGACCCAGCGACGATGAAGGAACGGCGATATATTTCCAAGTCGGGATGGTGTGTGACTTGGAGGGGAACGTGCTGGTGGTGGAGTTCCCATGTGCCTGCTGCTTTTGTCCTTCTAGTTGGTAGAGGTCGCGGGTTTGGGAGGTGCTGTCGAAGAAGCCTTGGCGAGTTGCTGTAGTGCATCCTGTGGATGGTACATACTGCAGCCACAGTGCGCCGGTGGTGAAGGGAGTGAATATTTAGGGTGGTGGATGGGGTGCCAATCATGTGGGCTGCTTTGACCTGGATGGTGTTGAGCTTCTTGAGTGTTATTGGAGCTGCACTCATCCAGGCAAGTGGAGAGTATTCCATCACACTCCTGACTTGTGCCTTGTAGATGGTGGAAAGGCTTTGGGGAGTCAGGAGGTGAGTCACTCGCTGCAAAATACCCAGCCTCTGACCTGCTCTTGTAGCCGCAGTATTTATATGGCTGGTCCTGTTAAGTTTCTGGTCAGTGGTGACCCCCAGGATGTTGATGGTGGGGGATAGCGCCTCTCACAACAGGACATCCCAAAGCACTTTACAGCCCATGAAATACATTTAGAAGTATAGTCATTGTTGTAATGTAGGAAACACAGCAACCAATTTGCACACAGCAAGATCCCACAAACAGATAATGACCAGAAAATCTGTTTTAGTGATGTTGGTTGAGGGATAAATATTGGCAAAGACACTAGGCAGAATTCCCCTTGGCAGACAGGGCCTCAGTTTAACGTTTCATCCGAAAGACAGCACCTCCAACAGTGCTACACTCCCTCAGTACTGCAGTGGGAGTGTCAGCCCAGATTTTGTGCTCACATCTCTGGAGTGGGAATATGAACCCACAACCTTCTGGCTCGGAGACAAGAGGTGCACCACTGAGCCACAGCTGACACCTGAGATCTGACACTCATCTTCGCTCTTTTCATCATTAGAAATTTTACTGACAACCAAAGGCAGGTGAATGGAGCTCTGCTTTCCTGATTAGAGACTGGTGTAAGCAGACTTGCACTGCTCCAAAAATGGTACTGAGTATCTGATACCAGCTGTATATCTGCACCATTAGAGAATGCATACCTCTGATTTTCCAAGTTACTTCCTTTACTTTATCATAATGATAATCTCCACTGACGTCCCAGTGCAGTATTGAGGGAATGCTAAATTGTCCAAGTTGCTGTTTGTATGAGATGTTAAACTGAGACTTTGTTTGCCTATTTTGTGCCTAAGGGGCACAGGAAAGATCTCATGCCATTATTCACAGAGTAAGGAGTTCAACCTATTTCCTGGACAACATCCCTTCCTCAACCAATACCACCAATAACAAACTAAGTGGTCATTCATCTGATATATTTTTGGGGAATATTGCTCTTCATAAAATAGATACCTTGCTTGCCAACACAACAACAATCACTGGAGCTCAAAATAATAAATTATATGTGAAGTTCTTTCAAATGTTTCTGAGCGACATGACAAGGCAGCGTATAAATCAAAGTCTTTGTATTCTTTTAATAGCATGCTGACTAGATGTAAAGGTGGAAAATTAACCAGCTGGTCCATCAAGCCTGCCCCACACCATGATGGTCAGAGCATCACGAGTAAACACTTCCTTCCCCCTCTCCCCTGCCCCTCCCCCCCCCCCAGCCCAAGGCAGCCATGTAATCTCCTGGGAGAGGCAAAAAACAGAAAAAACCCAGGGAAATGGAAAAAATATTCTGGAAAATTCCTCTCCAATCCCTCAAGCGATCGAAACCTGTCCAGGAGATCACATGGACCAAGTGTTATCAATCAAAGCACTATGTGTTTCTATATGATGCGATCTCTGCCCAAGTCAAGAACTGGTCCAGCTCCCCCTTGAAGACATACAGAGAGTCAGCACTCACCTCTCCAGTGGCCTACTACTCTCTGGGAACCTTTGTCGAGGGGAATTACAGAGTCCAAAAAATAGTATTCCATAATTACAAGAATAGATCCAATAGCAATTTCCAAGTCCCCCATTTTCACTGTGAGAATCAAGGCTTTGGCATTTAGAATCCATAACAGCAGTTGGAGCATTCATGAAAGTTGCTTATACTGTCCCAATGGCCTGTGCATATCCACAGGAGATGGCACCACGTGTTCGGTGGCAGATCGCACTGCATGCAGCTGTCGCTTCATGACATTACAATGGCATCAAGATGGCCTTGACTATCCGAGTGTTGGACTCCGCTAATCAGACCTAGGAACATGGGAACAGGAGGAGGCCATTCAGCCCCTCGAACCAGTTCCGCCTTTCAATTAGATCATGGCTGATCTGTATCTTAACTCCATCTACCATTACCTCTTTCCAATATAGTATGCATGCATCAAGTGACTACAATATAATGCTAAAACAAAAGCAAAATACTGCGGATGCTGGAAATCAGAAATAAAAACAGAAAATGCTGGAAACATTCAGCAGGTCAGGCAGCATCTGTGGAGAGAGAAACAGAGTTAACATTTCAGGTCGATTACCCTTCGTCAGAATTAGAAGATGTTTGAGATTTAACAGTTTTTGAGCAAGTACAGAGCCAGGGAAAAGAGGGAGGAAGGGGAGGGGAGGAAAGAACAAAAGGGAAGGTCTGTGATAGAATGGAGAGCACGAGTGATTAAATGACAAGAGGGATGATGCTATAAGGCAAGGAGGGTGGTAATGGCAACAAAAGAACCATTACCAGCAGCTGCTGTCCGAAAAAATGGGAGCAGTGTTTATAATCTGAAGTTATTGAAATCAGTGTTGAGTCCGGAAGATTGTGAAGTGCCTAATTGAAAGATGAGGTGCTGTTCCTCGAACTTCCATTGAGCTTCATTGGAACAGTGTTGGAGACCGAGGACAGAGAGGTCAGAGTGGGAGTGGGACAGAGAATTAAAATGGCAAGTGACCGGAATGTCAGGGTCATGCTTGCAGAGGTGTTCAGCAAAGCAATCACCCAATCTACATTTGGTCTCCCCAATGTAGAGAAGACCGCATTGTGAGCAGCGAATACAGTATACTAAATTGAAAGAAGCACAAGTAAATCGCTGTTTCACCTGGAAGGAGTGTTTGGTGCCCTGGACGGTGGGAAGGGAGAAGGTGAAAGGGCAGGTGTTGCATCTCCTGCACTCGCACGGGAAGGTGCCATGGGAAGGGGAGCGAGTGTTGGGGGTGATGGAAGGGTGGACTAGGTTGTCGTGGAGTGAATGGTCCCTTTGGAAAACTGAAAGAGGAGGGGAAGATGTGTTTGGTGATGGCATCGTGCTGGAGGTGTGGAAATGGCAGAGGATGATACGTTGAATGTGGAGGCTGGTGGGGTGGAAGGTGAGGACAAGGGGGACCCCTATCATGGTTCTGGGATGTGGAGATGCCGGTGATGGACTGGGGTTGACAATTGTAAACAATTTTACAACACCAAGTTATAGTCCAGCAATTTTATTTTAAATTCACAAGCTTTCGGAGGCTTCCTCCTTCCTCAGGTGAACGCCGTTGGAAACAACAACGTTCACCTGAGGAAGGAGGAAGCCTCCGAAAGCTTGTGAATTTAAAATAAAATTGCTGGACTATAACTTGGTGTTGTAAAATTGTTTACAATGGTTCTGGGAGGAAGGGGAAGGGGTGAGGGCAGAAGTGCGGGAAATGGGACGGATGCGGTCGAGGGCCCTGTCAACCACAGTGGAGGGGAATCCTCAGTTGAGAAAATGGGAAGACATATCTGAAGCACTGGCGTGGAAGGTGGCATCGTCCGAACAGATGTGACGGAGACGGAGAAACTGGGAGAATGGAATAGAGTTCTTACAGGAAGTGGGGTGGGAGGAAGTGTAATCAAGGTATCTGTGGGAGTCGATGGGCTTATTGTAGATATTAGTTGACAGCCTATCCCAAGAAATGGAGATAGAGAAGTCGAGGAAGGGAAGGGAAGAGTTGGAGATGGACCATGTGAAGGCGAGGAAAGGGTGGAAATTGGAAGCAAAGATGATGAAATTTTCCAGTTTGGGGTGAGAGCAGGAAGCTGCACCGATACAGTCATCAATGTACCGGAAAAAGAGGTGAGGGAGGGGACCTGAGTAGGACTGGAACAAGGAATGTTCCACGTAGCCCACGAAAAGGCAGGCATAGCTAGGACCCATATGATATAGTGCTGCTGCTCCTTCAATAGCTTCAATTTGAAAGCAGGCCCACTAAATTCAGGGGCCTCGACCGTGTACTGCTGGTCTTGAATAGTATGAATTTTTAATACACACATCTATATTGATTGCATTTCTAACAGAAGACAGATCTGAAAGAAATGTGCTGAAAAATTATGCAACTTCATTGTGCAGAATACACATGAACAGCAGTTGTTCTCTTTTGAAGTTCTGTAAAGAATCCCTAACTCGAAAGCTATCAGCTTCCGTTTGAAAAGATAAATAACACATTCTGCATAACAATTGTGTCTTGAGAAGAAAAACCTGATACATTTGCTTGTCAGAAGCCATTTGGGTGCATAAAGATGTCAGTCGGCACAAAAGTTATAAACTAAATGTTCAAAGAACCCATCAGTTTAACTACATTGTCTTGCAGCACAACATAGGTGCTGCAATGCTTACTTACATATTGATGAAAAAGAACAAATCATTTGGTCGATCAGCCTGTCAGGGCCCATCACTTCCGTCTATTTTCACCCTGCTGGGAGAGGTAGGTTATGTCTGCCTGCTATGGTGGCTAATTAATCTCGCAGAAGTCTGCTGTAGCTGTTTGCTTGACTGGGTGGCACACACCTAACACATGACCTGTGGCAGCCAGCTTGTGTCTTGTGCTTTTTCGTTTGTCAGCCAAATTTCGATGAAACAGTTCACATCTGGACAATGAAAGTCATCATTTTTGACACTACTTTTGCGTCGAAGGAACTGTCTTGTCTTGTCTTGTCTCTGCTTAAAAATCATCTCAGTGCAAGTCCAGTCTAGACAGTGACATTTATTCTCAGATTAGTTTGCCAGATGAAAGAAGCTGATGCTCCATCTTGAGCATATGATAAATAATACCGAGCTGGTAATTAGTCTCAGCTGTCTAATAAAAGGGAGATGGAGCCAGTGACCTGGTGACTGCAAAGCTCGATTTAATTTCAGCCAGTCTAGCTCATGGTTGCACGTCTATTTAACACTTGACACCTACAGCAGTGGGAATGCCTTGACTGCGCTGTTCTGCAGACAGCTGATGCACTTCTAACGACTTGGTTTCTTTTTTTACAGTGAGAGATGTAGACAGACATTACGAGGTCATGTCGATTCTGTGAACAGCATTGAGTTTCTTCCCTTCTCTAACACGCTGCTCACCAGTGCAGCGGACAAGACCCTCTCTCTCTGGGATGCTAGGACGGTAAACAGAACTTTTTTTTTCATTAGATCTTCCTGTTGTAATAAGTCACTGTCAGAGCTTTATTCTGATAAACTAGAAATGGTCTGAGTTTTTTACATAGAATTTACAGCACAGAAACAGGCCTTTCGGCCCAACTGGTCCATCCCAGTGAATATGCTCCAGCTTGTGTCTTGTGCCTTTTTGTTTGTCAGCCAAATTTAGATAAAACAGTTCACATCTGGACAATGAAAGTCATCATTTTCGACACTACTTTGGCTTTGAAGGAATCTTCTTGTCTTGTCTTGTCTCTGCTTAAAAGTCATCTCAGTGCAAGTCCAGTCTAGACAGTGACATTTATTCTCAGATTAGTTTGCCAGATGAAAGAAGCTGATGCTCCATCTTGAGCATATGATAAATAATACCGAGCTGGTAATTAGTCTCAGCTGTCTAATAAAAGGGAGATGGAGCCAGTGACCTGGTGACACCAGCCTCCTCCTGTCCTACTTCATCTAACCCTATCAGCATATCCTTCTATTCCTTCCTCCCTTATGTACTTATCTAGATAGATAGGGTTTGATTACCTTTATACCGTGTCAAGCAAGATGACAAATGATCCAGTTCCATTAGGGAGGTAGGCTTGTTCTTTCTTTAGAACATAAGAACATAAGAAATAGGAGCAGGAGTAGGCCATACGGCCCCTCGAGCCTGCTCCACCATTCGATAAGATCATGGCTGATCTTTGACCTCAACTCCACTTTCCTGCCCGATCCCCATATCCCTTGATTCCCTTAGTGTCCAAATATCCATCGATTTCAGTTTTGAATATACTCAACTACTGAGCATCCACAGCTCTTTGGGGTAGAGAATTCCAAAGATTCACAACCCCCTTATTCTTTTCTTTTGTACTTCAATTAGTGCACTGCACTTTTTTTAAAAGAGCATGTTATTATTTTATTTAAATGCTTTTAAAATTTTGGCCGCTGCGCTTAATCACAGACTTTCCACTACGAACTCATTCATTTTGTTCTTCCATTCGCTCATGCATAATTCATGAAAACCTCAAGCTTCTATGACCTTTCATTTTGATGATTTACTTATTAAAGATGGTGCTCTCTAAGGCAATCTTGCACTGTCCATTAAGGTATTCCTACTGTGATAATAATCTTTTTTCTGAAACAAAACAAATAATGCTGTACCCTCCGAAGATGTACTACTGGAGTCAGGATTTTGAGTGTTATAACAAAGTGTGTAATACCGGGATAATTTCCTGACATTGCACTGCTGGTGAGGAGTCTCACACGTACTGCTCACAATTTTCCAATTGTTCAAAACAAAATTTTCAATTTACGTTCTTGACAGGCGAGGCTCCCAGATGGGAGAGCAAAATCGGAAATGCCCCTTATACTAAAGGACCCATAGCATAAGAATGCTGAGTAATGAGAAAGATTAAATGCACAAAACTAATCATTAAAACATTTCGGCCAAAGATTATACACTGACAAATTTATCACCACAGTTATACTTTACCCAGATACTGTTAAAGTTTTGATTACTGTTTTTGCTTTACAAATGATCATAAATGTCCATATCAAAAAGATGGGGCAATGGTGGCCGTGCCTTCAGCTGTCTAGGCCCTAAGCTCTGTAATTTCATCCCTAAACCTCTGCCTCTCTACCTCGCTCTCCTCCTTTAAGACTCTCCTTAAAACCTACCTCTTTGACCAAGCATTTGGTCACCTGCCCTAATATCTCTTTATGTGGCTCGGTGTCAAATTTTGTCTGATAAAGCTCCTGTGAAGCACCTTGGGACATTTTACTACATTAAAGGCGCTATATAAATGCAAGTTGTTATTGTTGTCTGTATTCTAAGTGTGCTTTCCAATACAAGATGGACTACTTCTGCAATGTCATTTGTGCAATCATATAACCTCAAATCTATGGTGATCGTATCAGTTGTACCCCATGTAGTGAAACATCAAGCATTCCCCTGCCTCTAGATAGGAAATCTAAAGTCCTGAATGTGTGTGATACATGTACAAATTCTAACAGGTGGTTTTTTGGACATGTATCACCAATTGTAGTGCATTTGTACTGTTACAAGATGCAGTAATTGGCTCCCTAATGGGTAACGTAGGCTTCACAATGACTTGCACACTGGGCCTAACCTGTTAATTTAGAATCTAACAGAAACAACAGAGACTGAGTGCTCCTTGATTGACTGCTACTACAGAGGAAGTCGGCACACAAATACCAGCATGCCTTCTGAAAACCTTCCCCAAACCCCACAACACTTATAAACTCAACTCCTGGAAATATCTCTTCTGTCTGTTTCTGCTTCCACAATTCAAGAGCTGGTGACCATTTATACGTTAAAAAAAAGACTTCCATATTGCCACACTTTGCAATATCTTCTTAGCAGAATTATTCAGAATATTTACAGAAAGAAGCACAGCCTTGTTCGCTGGGAAGGAGAGGAGCTGAAATAGTTCTATTTTAATTTGAGTAGGCAAGGAAAACAATGAAACCTTTGTGATGAAGTAGCATGTATCAAAGTGATTTACATAGTCATATTATAGTATGTGGTAAATACTTATCAAACAAATGCATTAGCTCTTGAATTTAAATTTATAGAATCATAGAATCTTACAGCACGGAAGGAGGCCACTCGGCCTGTTGTGCCTGTGCTGGCTCTTTGAAATAGCTGTCCAATTTAGGCCCACACCCCAGCTTTTTCCCCATAACCCTGCAAATTAGTCCTCTTCAAATACATGTCCAATTGCCTTTTGGAAGTTTATATAGAATCTGCTTCCCCCACCCTTTCAGGTAGTGCGTCCCAGACCTTAACAACACTCTGTGCGAAAACATTTCTCCTCATTTCCCCTCTAGTTCTTTTGCCAATTATTTTATTTCTATGACCTCTGGTTACCGACCCACTTGCCAGACGAAACAGTTTCTCCCTACTTGCTCTCTCAAAACCTCTCATAAGTTTGAATACCTCTATTAGGTCTCCCCTTAACCTTCTCTGTTCTAAGGAGAACAATCCTAATTTCTCCAATCTCTTCAGAGAACTGAAGTCCCTCATCCCTGGTATCATCCTGGTAAATCTCCTCTGTACCCTCTCCAATGCCTTGACATCCTTCCTAAAATGTGGTGCCCAGAACTGTACACAGTACTCCAGCTGAGGTCCAACCAGTGATTTGTAAAGGTTTCGCATGACTTCCTTGTTTTTGTATTCAGTGCCCCTCTTTACAAAGCCAAGTATCCCTTATGATTTCTTAACCACCTTATCAACTTGCCCTGCTCCCTTCAAAGATTTGTGAATATGCACCTCTGGTTCCTCTGCACTTGCACCCATCTAACAGGGCCTACAGACAGAGGCTCAGCTTCCTTGACCTCTCTGAAGACCAGTGCTCCTGGAAGCTAAGATTGTCACGTCAGGTGGTCACAGATATCTGCAGCCTCCTAGAAGAAGACCTGCTACCTGCTGGACCTGGTGGCCGCTCATTACCAGTGGCTGTGAAAGTCACCACCGCCCTCAATGTTTTTGTCTCTGATTTCTTCCAGGGAACTACCAGAGACATATCGAGGGTCTCTCAGTCGGCTGCCCATAAATGCATAAGGCAGGTGACGGATGGGTTGTTTGCTGGGGCTGGGAGTTATGTAAACTTCCCCTGTGATGACAATAACCAGAATGAGCGGGCACTCAGATTCACGTCTCAGGCTGGCTTCCCACAGGTGCAGGGTGCCATCGATTGCACACGCATGGCAATCCGAGCACCACCTGATCAATCAGGAGCATTCGTCAACCGCAAGGAATTTCATTCCATCAACGTTCAGCTGGTGTACAAACACATGAAAAGGTTCATGTAGGTCTGCGCCAAATTCCCTGGGAGCTGCCATGATGCTTTCATACCGTGGCAGTCCAACATCCCTGACCAATTCAAACCTGGGACCAACCTTAAAGGGTGGTTGCTAGGTGACAAAGGATACCCCTTTCAAACTTGGCTGATGACACATGTGAGGAACCCCACCAATGAACCCCAAGATAGCCATATGACAACCAGATGTGTCATTGAGCAAGCAATCGGCATGCTCAAGATGCGCTTCAGGTGCCTGGACAGGTCTGGAAGCACCCTTCACCAGCGAAGGTCTCTAGGATAATCGTGGTGTGCTGTATTCTGCACAACATAATGCAACAGCGAGGACTAGAGGTGGAGGAGAAACAAGGTGCTCATCACTCATCTTCTGATGAGGATGCCGATGGAGAGGTGGAGGAGAAGGAGGAAGATGAAGATGGGGTACCCAACACCAGATCAGCCGCTCACATTGCTGCCCGGGATGTCAGAGATTCCCTAATAGCTTGAAGGTTCAGTTCGTCACTCAGACTGGACGAAAGTAACTATCACATCCTCTTCCCCCTCCCTTCTCCCACCCCCACTGACACAAAGCAGTCCTGTAATCAACCATACACCCACTGCACAATCCCCAATTGGTCCCCATCAATTCATATCTTCACATTCATCACCAAACAACTGAAAAGGCAAGTCGCTACTGGGCAGGCAACAATGGTCAACACGGGAAGTGGTGCAAAGTAAGAAATTTTATGTGAGGCAATAACAAAAGGAAACTTCTTAACATAACATTTTCACAAACACTCATGTGTATACCCTTGATGAACAACAATGTTTTTCTCTTCCTTTGCCTACCGTTCCTACTTGGTGCAACCCCTGTGGCTTCAGCAGAGGAAGAGGCATGCTGCTCTGATCCCTGCATTCTGAGATGCTTGCGGCCGATGACCTCTGGGTGTTGGAGCCCGTGAGGGCCATGCCAAAGACTGCTCCCCCTGCACCTATGCAGGGGCAGACTCAGCCATCGGGAGAGGAGGCAGCATTGCGGGTACTGATTGTGGGGGGGGGGGCAACAGGTGAGACATTGGAACCCTTTGAGTGGAGTTCCCGCTTCCATGTCCCCTTTCGCCATCGTCCCTCTCCTGGGCCAGTGCCAGCATATCACTCCTACCTCTCTACTGGAGAGCAGCTTGATGTAGATCAGGAACACCTTGTAAGGCCACAAATAAGCTTTCTGTCATCCTGCTTAAGGCAGCAGACATGCTGGCATCCAAAGTCTGCACGGCCTTGGTCATGGCCTGCATGGGCTGATTAGATTGCCACGATTGAAGTTCCATGGAGGTGGCCACTCTATCCATGGCAGACATTCTTGCAATCTCCTGCGATATCATCCACAAGTGTTTGAGCTGGACTCATCCATCCTCTCTGCTATTGTGGAGAGTGTGTGGGGCACATCCGCTATTACCTTACAAATTTGCTGCTGTCCCTCTATGAGTCTCCTTTTCATTGATGGCTCCCAGGGTTCAGCATCTGGGTCCAGCTGAGCAGAACTTGGAGAGGATTGTACTCTCCGACGCAGATACTCCACAGCTGTCCTTGCCACCATTCTCTGCTCGTGCTCACTTGTGAACTGTGATTCGCCAGGTGAAAACCCAAGTAACTGTCTAATAGGACCCACCGAAGTGCACCTATCTGCACTGGTATCTGGTAGTATATCCTGTGACGGTGCACCATCAGAAGGAATCAGGTCCTCTGAGGAATCGTCCTCAGGAAAGTGGACAGACTGCTGCTGTACGCGTGTAGGCCCTGGAAGAGAGAAGAAATGAATAGGAATTAGTACTGGCAATGTAAAAATGTTGCCACTCAGCATAATTACACTTATCATATGTCACTCATTGCTCAAATCAAGTCAACATGACTATGTCTTGTATGAGATGTAGGTCAGAGATATTTAATTCTGTCTCTGATGGTCAGGGATGCAGAAATGTCACTGATCTCCTTTGCCTCTTCCTCTGCATCTGTCAGCTGCAATATTTGTGGCAGGCCATCTCCAGTGCTCGCCCTCTCGCTTGTGTTTTGTGCTCTCTTCTCCTGCAAGGGGGAAACGACAGACCTATGAGTGTCTGTAAGGCATGTGTTCATCCAATGGATGCAGTGCATTCGGTGAGGGTGACTATCAGGCAGATGCACCACATTGCATAAGGATTGGGGTGAGTGGCAGTGGTGGATGGATAAATGGTGACATAAGGAAGTACATAGAGAGTGAACCATGGGTGCTTTTGAAACTTAAGTGGGTATGAGGAGTGATGTGATGGAGTACACTTGACAAGACAGGGTGACAGGGGACGGGTGCACTACAGGATGTAGGTGAATCTGCAACTGTGCTCGCCTTTCCTGACCTGGTTAGGTCGTTAAAGTGCTTCCTGCACTGGATCCAGGAACGGGCCACAATACTCCTGCTGCTGACCTCCTCAGCCGCCTCCAGCCTTGGTGAGAGCAGCAGGTTTTTTCCTCCCGTTGCTGGAGAAGATTATCTCCTTACTGCTCCTCACTGCACCCAGCAGTACATTGAATGATATGTCGTTAAATTGAGGCGCAGCCTTTGACCATCCACAATCCATGTTTAAACTTCTCTGTCTCTTTGCACAAACTCCTAACTCCTCCAAATTGCATCTTTGAATTGGCCCTTTAAATAGTCGAGTTGAGATCGCGCCATGCGGGTTGACATCATGCCCACCGTCGCCCATTGGAAATGTGAAACCCAGAAGTAAAATTCTAATTAGGTAGCCATGTTGAAATTGGACATTCCAACTCGCTGAAACTTCTTCCAGGTTTCGTGCCCGCTATCGCCCCCCCCCCCACCCACCACTCAGAACCCGCCTCTGTGTTATTATAGGGCCCATTGCCTTCATTTGAACTTTAGCATGCTGACGATACCGTTATCGTATGTCCCGCCAAAATATTGGTGGGCTTTACATCCATGAGAACTGTTACTTAGATGGGTGGAAAAATCTTTAAATGGTCACACTCAGTGGTTAGCTGCATTTGTGTACGGATTGTTCGGGTGACTCCATCCAGGTTCCCTAGAGATACAATGTGATGCAAGTAAGATGTGTCACTTGACACTGTACCTGGTGTGTTAGACCTAGGTTGTGACCACGAGAAAGGGAGTAACCTTCACACATCTGATGACAATCCATTAAGTTTACTGAATTCATAGAAAATTGTTTGACCCATTTGAAATCCTTCTCACTATTGTTCTGATCATCTTTAGCTCACAGAAGTCTGCTTTGACAATTTGATTGTGAGAACCTTTTCTTCACATGTTCCCAGTTTATCATTCTTTGGCACTTCACAAGACTCTTCCAGTTATACTTCCTTAAACAGTGGTTCCCTGGGCACTCTTCCATGACCCACAAGTGGAGGTAGAGCTGGTTGTTACAAACATGTCATTACTAATCCTGATGATTGATGCCTCTCTAGTGGTTTGTGCTGCATGTTTGCAATACAAATGAGGCCAAGACCTTTCAGCATTATCCATACTCAAATGGCTTACATTCAATCTATAATCTGTGAGCTTGATGGCTAGCCTAACGGTTCTCTCAGAACTTGTTGCGTAGGGATGTTTTATCCCTGTACAGGCATAAACCAGATCCCAATCCTTTTCCTATGACATCTTGTACATTAGCTATGATGTTACAATCATTGGATGATTCACAGTTCAACAACTAGTGAATAATGGATTCCTTAAGGCAGGACGCTGTTGTTCAATAAGAGCATGCTTTGTAACCTCTTGTCACCACTGCCTTTTCCAAAAATGAATTATGTACAGATGAGCCTATTGGGAACCTTTGTCAAATAGAAGTCAATACCACTTGCGCTCTCAAACCTAGGCCCACCTACTGAAGGGACAATTTTAACCCTACCTGCGTGACAGGATCGGGACGGGCTGGTGGTTAAAATCACTGCAGAGCACTTACTGCTCCATTCCCACTGTGTTCCCACCAGTTGCCATTTTAACCACGCAGTTTTTTTAGTCAGCCACGGCATCAGTCTCAAGCAGACAGGGACCTCGTGAATACATGCAAATTAGGGTCCTGTGACGTAATTCGAACCCCAACGCCATTTTAATGTGAAATCACGGGGGTCCTGCCCAGCATCCTACCCGCCAGCAAAATCCAGCGGGCTTGGTCTCTCTAAGCCGTTGAAGTTGTATTTAAAGGAGCATTGGCCTGCAGGATCACAGTATCTGCATCCTTCCAACTTCCAGATTGCTCATTTCCCACTTAATTACCCTCAGTAAGCTTTATCTGCTTATCATGGGTGCTATTATTGTCAGTTCCATTTGGATGGAGCAACAGTTCATAGAACAGAATCAGAGAATCTGACAGCACAGAAGGAGGCCATTCACCCTGTCGTGCCTGTACTGGCCCTTTGAAAGGTCCCACACCCCAGCTTTTTTCCCATAACCCTGCAAATTAGTCCGATTCAAGTACATGTCCAATCGCCTTTTGAAAGCTTATATGGAATCTGCTTCCACCACCCTTTCAGGTAGTGGTTCCTGACCTTAACAACCCTCTGTGTGAAAACATTTCGCCTCATTTCCCCTCTAGTTCTTTTGCCAATTATTTTAAATCTATGATCTCTGGTTACCAACCCACTTGCCAGTGGAAACAGTTTCTCCCTAATTGCTCGATCAAAACCCCTCATAATTTTGAATACCTCTATTAGGTCTCCCTTTAACCTTCTCTGCTCTAGGGAGAACAATCCCAGCTTCTCTAATCTCTCATAACTGAAGTCCCTCATCCCTGGTATCATCCTGGTAAACCTCCTCTGCACCCTGTCCAAGGCCTTGACATCCTTCCTAAATGTGATGCCCAGAATTGTACACAATACTCCAGCTGAGGCCTAACAGTGATTTGTAAAGGTTTATCATGACTTCCTTGTTTTTGTATTCAATGCCCCTATTTACAAAGCCAAGTATCCCAGACGCTTTCTTAACCACCTTATCAACTTGCCCTGCCACTTACAAAGATTTGTGAATAGTTACCCACTAGTCCCTCTCTTCTTGCCTCCCCCCCGCTCAAAATAGTACCAGTTTGAGAAAGAGCAACACCCAGCAAACAGGGTGTAGAAAATAGGAGCAGGAGTAGGCCATTCAGCCCTTTGAGCCTGCTCCGCCATAAAATATAATCATGGCTGATTCTTTATTTCAATACCATATTCTCGCTCTCTCCCCATACCCCTTGATGCCCTTTGTGTCTAGAAATCTACCTAGCTCCTTCTTAAATATATTCAGTGACTTGGCCTCCACAGCCTCCTGTGGTAGAGAATTCCACAGGTTCACCACCCTCTGAGTGAAGAAATTTCTCCTCATCTCAGTCCTAAATGTCCTACCCCGTATCCTGAGACTGTGACCCCTCGTTCTGGACCCCCCAGCCAGGGGAAACATCCTCCCTGGATCCAGTCTTCCGAGCCCTGTCAGAATTCTATACGTTTCAGTGAGATCCCCTCTCATTCTTCTAAACTCGAGTGAATACAGGCCGAGTCGACCCAATCTCTCCTCATACGACAGTCCTGCCGTCCCAGGAATAAGTCTGGTGAACCTTCGTTGCACTCCCTCTGTGGCAAGTATATCCTTTCTTAGGTAAGGAGACCAAAACTGCACACAATACTCCAGGTGTGGTCTCACCAAAGCCCTGTATAACTGCAGTAAGACATCCTTGCTCCTGTACTCAAATCCTCTTGCAATGAAGGCCAACATATCATTTGCCTTCCTCAATGCTTGCTGCACCTGCATGTTTGCTTTCAGTGACTGATGTACAATGACACCCAGGTCCCTTTTTACATCAACATTTCCCAATCTATCACCATTTAAATAATCTGCCTTTCTGTTTTTCCTTCTGAAGTGGATAACTTCACATTTATCCACATTATACTGCATCTGCCATGTATTTGCCCACTCACTCAACTTGTCTAAATCGCCTTGAAGCCTCTTTGCATCCTCCTCACAACTCACAATCCCACCTAGTTTTGTGTCTCCAGCAAACTTGGAAATATTACATTTGGTACCCTCATCCAAATCATTGATATATATTGTGAATAGCTGGGGCCCAAGCACTGATCCCTGCGGGTACCCCATTAGTCACCGCCTGCCACCCCAAAAAGACCCATTTATTCCTACTCTCTGTTTCCTGTCTGTTAACCAATTTTCAATCCGTGCCAGTATATTACCCCCAATCCCATGTACAGACCAAGAGGCACTTTCTTGGTTCAATCTGAAGAGCATCAGGGGGCTCTGCTTCTCCAGGCAAGCTGTTGCAGACCTCTGCAGCCTCTTGTAACAGGGCCTGTTGCCTGCTGGACCAGGGAGCCATACTTTGCTAATTGTCGTCAAAGTCACCACAGCCCTTAACTTCATTGCCACTGACTCCTTGAAGTCTGCTGCAGGGGGCATCTCCCTCAACTCCCAGTCTGCAGTGCACAGCTGCATTAAGCAGGTTACCGATGCCCTGTTCGCTAGGGCTGACCAGCAATGATCTCAACAGTCAACACGAGAGAGCCAGGGATTTGCAGCAATGGCTGGCTTACCTCATGCCCAAGGCATCATTAACTGCACACATGTTGCCATCAGCGCACCAGAACAATAGTCTGCAGCATTCGTCAATATGAAGGGCCGCCACTCCATTAATGTCCAGCTAGTCAGGTCTCAAAACCCACTGAGAAAAAGGTTATACATGGTAGCATTAAATAGGAATTTGCATATTGCAAGACATTGAGTTTGAAAATTCTGAGTAAAATGGCACTTGGGACAAAGGGTCCTAGAAGCCTCTAGATTAAAAAAACTCGGGTGGAGACCCAGATCGCTGAGAGGTGATCTAACCATTCTGAGGAACAGAGAAACCTGGGGGTTCACATAAACAAATCTTTGAAGGTGGCAGAACAAGTTGATAAGGCTGTTAAAAAAGCACACGGGATCCTTGGCTTTGTAAATAGAGGCGTAGAGGATAAAAGCAAGGAAGTTATGGTAAACCTTACAAATTCAGCCGTTACACCTCAGCTTGAGTATTGTGTCCAATTCTGCGTACCACAATTTAGGAAGGATATCAAGGCCTTGGTGAGGGTGCAGAGGAGATTTACCAGAATGGTACCAGGGATGAGGGACTTCAGTACTATGGAGAGGCTGGAGAAGCTGGGATTGTTCTTAGAGCAGAGAAGGATATGGGGAGATTTAATAGAGGTGTTCAAAATTATGAGGTGTTTTGATAGAAGGAGAAACTGTTTCCATTGGCAGGAGGGTCGGTAACCGGAGGACACAGATTTAAGAAAATTGGCAAAAAATCCAGGGGGGGGATGAAGAGAAATTCTTTTCTGCAGCGAGTTGTTATGATTTGGAATGCACTGCGTGAAAAGGGCTATGGGCAGAGAGCAAGGGAGTGGGACTAATTAGATAGCTGTTTTAAAGATCCAGCACAGACATGATGGGCCGAAAGGCCTCCTTCTGTGCTGTATGATTCTATGATCTTGCAAATGAATCACTTTCTATGAAAAAGAATTCGCCTTGGAAATTGGGAAGTGTGGATAGTTTGGGAAGTCAACATATTAAGACCATGGCAAAACAAATCATAAATGTCAAAAGTTGGACTTTAGAGTTATTTTATTCTGACAAAGTTATTTATATCAGACCATGAGACAACAGCTTGTTCTAATGCTTTTAGACTATTGTAATAGTCTGGGGGCTATTGCACTGTTTTGATATCAATATCAGATTTCAGAATTATGTCAATCTGTAATTTTGCGAATTTGAAAACATTTGGAATGTACGTGAAAAGATAATTGTTATTACATTTTTAATGCATTCAGATGAATTACATTCATTTTAATTATCCACTTCAAAGCAATTAGGTTCCTACACACACACAAATCATTCATTAAATTACGCTACAACTGTATAGATTCCAGAATCAATTTCATATACTGTTCGTTCCAAGATGACTATTTACAGATGTCGACATAATAAATAACCCAGTTAAGCCTGCTCACCAATGGAGAGACCGGTTAGAACAGGCTTGCATGTTCTTTCTTTTAAATTTAACAAATCTATAGAACATTGTACATCCAGTGCTTTCAGAAAGACAAGGGTTCTCTTAGAGAAAATGATTAATTGGTCACAATACAATAGTAATTGCATTCATCACACTGAGGCTAGCACTATGCCTAATGGAACAGAAAGAAATGAAAGCTCGACATTGATATTTTCTGTGAAGAAAATCAAACTTACACTCGTGGCTTTTTTATAACCTTAAAAGGTGCCAACTTTCAGCATTAAAAGTCCAGTTATACTTTTAAATCATTTTGGGGTATATTTTGCTCTTTTCCCAAATAAAGAATCAATTGTCTTTATTTCATGGAAAATTACAAACTGAAATTAAGATGGTGGATAAGCACCATTTTGCTAGCAAAGTTCCTGTGCAACTTGATAGTCTCCCCTTTCCCCTTCCTTTCCCCTCTTCTGTCTCCTGCCTAACCCCCCGCCGACCTCACCGCACCCCCCACCACCCCACCACCCTCGCCTTGGTCCAATTATGCTCCAAACCTCAAAACAACTTCACACACACATAACAAATTACCTTGAAGTGCAGTGATTCTCATGCAGGCATACAGAGCAGCCATTATGTGCACAGCAAGATCACACATACAACAATTAGATAAATTAAGCAGTTAATTTGTTTTTTTGCTGGACAGGCAGAAAAGGGTCTAGGTTTGACACCTCCTCCGAAGGACAGGATCTGTAAAAATACAACAGTCCTGCTTTTAACCTAACGCATCCTGTTGAAGTACTTGAACTACTTGATTGACTCGACATTTTGGCAGGGGTGCAATTTTGAAGTATCCTCAGTGTGTTTCCCGTGCTGTGGGAAACACTCCCTGTTGCAACAGACGTGTTTCAGTCAGCAGCCAGTGAGAGATTCACATGCTTATTTGACAGGTGGGGAGAAAACGTCATTTATTGCAGCAGGGCACTCTGTCACTTCAGACAAAGTTTTGGCTGCACGACCTTTGTGTTTTCACTCAAAATTCTTACTTTCCACCCAAAACTATGCTGTTCAAACATATTTAACTACTTTGCAGACCCCCTCAAACTCACACCGTCAGGATGGTGGGGGGGCAAAATGGCTGCATTCACCACTACATCCGAGGACGAGCAACATCACCAGCCTCGCAAAGCACGGCGTCCACCTCTGGCACGTGGAGCTCCACAACACAGTGCTGCGCCACAGGCACCTGCACAAGAGCATGGAGGGCAACAGCAGAGAGAGCGACGTCGCAGAAGGCACCACCCTCGCAACAGGGTCTAGAGACCACGGCTCAGCTTCCTGGACCTCTCTGAGGAGCAGTGCATATGGAGGCTCAGAGTCAGTCGCAGGCATCTGCAGCCTCCTTCATGCCGAGCTGCTCTCGGCTGGGCCGAACAGCATCTCCTTAACTATTGCTGTCAAAGTCACCACTGTCCTCAACTTCTTCGCTTCTGGATCATTCCAGGGTGCCACCGGGGACATCGCCGGGGTCTCTCAGTCGTCTGCACACAAGTGCATAAGGCAGGTCACCGACGGCTTGTTTCGCAGGGCCTAGCAGTACATCAGCTTAGCCATGGATGACCTCAGCCAGACAAGAGGGCAAGTGGGATTCCACTCTGTAGCTGGCTTCCATGGATGCAGGGTGTAATCGATTGCACCCGTATAGCAATACGAGCACCTCCACACGAGCCAGGACTGTTCATCAACAGGAAGGGCTATCATTCCATCAACACTCAGCTTGTTTGTGACCACCGCAAGAGATTCCTTCACGTGTGCGCCAGATACCCTGGCAGCTGCCACGATTCCTTCATCCTCCGGGAATCCAACATCCTGCCCCTCTTCCACGCACCAAACACCCGTAAGGGATGGCTCCTCAGGGACAAGGGATACCCCCTGCACACGTGGCTCATGACACCTCTGAGGAACCCCACCATCGAGCGACAGCGGCGATACAACGACAGCCACATCACTACCCAGGTCTACAATTGAGCATGCTATAGGGCTGCTCAAGATACGCTTCAGGTGCCTTGATCGTTCTGGGGGAGCGCTTCAATACGCACCAGACAGAGTGGGACACATTATAATAGTGTGTTGTGCCCTGCATGGCATGGCACAACAGAGAGGGGTGCCGCTTAAGGAGGCCCAATCCACATCTGCCACCCACATTGAGGAGGAGGAGGCGGAGGAGGAGGAGGAGGAGGAGGAGGAACCCATGGGCAGATCAACGGCTCACCTGGCTGCTCGTGAGGCCAGGGAGTCACTGGTATGTGAATGGTTCTCCTCAACATCAGACAGTGTGAAGAGCCCAGTCCTCAAACCACCTGGATAGAGCAGTGCCCGCACCAGCACAGCCCCCCCACCACTGCCCCCGCACAAAACAGTCCTGCAACTACCCCCGTAGAGTTTTTTTTTTATTTGTTCATGAGATGTGGGCGTCGCTGGCGAGGCCGGCATTTATGTCCATCTCTAATTGCCCTTAAGAAGATGGTGGTGAGCCGCCGCCTTGAACCGCTGCAGTCTGAGTGGTGAAGGTTCTCCCACAGTGCTGTTAGGTAGGGAGTTCCAGGATTTTGACCCAGCGATGATGAAGGAACGGTGATATATTTCCAAGTCGGATCGAGTGACCCAATGGGTGGCATCAAATGTCGGCGTTCATGGTGAACCTCATGAAATGGCAGCGCTCCCTCAGTGCTGACCCTTCTGACAGGGCCTTATCACAGAAGACAGTCAAGAATGGCCAAGATGTGGCAGTAGTGGTGACAATAATAATATTTAATGAGAGATTAACAAAAGCAAATATAAATTTTAAAAAATAACCAACCGTCAAACACCCTTGTACATCCCCTTTGTGTTTACAAAACCTTCGCCTTTCGCTTCTGACTACTTCTACGTGGTGCCTCCTCTGTGGCTTCAGCAGAGGTAGTGGCAGGTTGCTCTTGTCCATGCCCTGACCAATTAGATGCTTTGGGCCTACGCCCTCTGGGTTTTGGGGTCCGTGAGGGCCCCTCCAAAGACTGCTCCACCTGCACCTGTGCAGGGGCAGACTCGGCCACCTGGAGAGGAGGCAGCATTGCGGATACTAGTTGAGAGGGGGGCAACGGGTGAGATGTGGGAGCACGTTGAGTGATGTCCCCACTTCCATGTCCCCTTTCGCCATCACCTCTCCGCTGGGCCAGGCCCACACCACTCCTACCCTGAGTCCGAACGGCCATTGTCAGGGCCTGAATGGACTCAACTGTGAGCCGTGCTTGAAGCTTCATGGAGCCTATCTTCCCTCCATCGCAGACATTCCCACACTTACTCGTGACAGTATGTCAGAGATGCCCTCAGTCCCTGTGACACTATGTCAGAGATGCCCTCACATCCCTGTGACATTATCTCAGAGATTCCTTCCCCTACCTGTGGACTCCTCCATTCTCTGCGCTATTATGGAGAGTGCGTGTGGCACCTGTTCCAGCACCTCGCAAATGTGCTGCTGCCCCTCGATTATTCTCCTTTTAAAGGATGGCCCCCAAGGTTCAGCATCTGTGTCCAGCTGAGCAGAGCCTGGAGAGGAGTGCTCCCTGCCACCAGTGTCTGCTTGTGCTCACGTGTGTGGTAACTCACCATGTGCGGCCCCAATTAACTGTGGACTAGGACCCACCGAGGTGTGTGTATCTGCGCTGGTGGATGGATGGCTCAGATGTGATGGTGCACCCTCAGAGGCTGGCAGGCCCTCTGAGGAATCGCCCTCTGCTTTCACAGTGGCAGCTGAAGGGCCTGTAAGAGAACAGAAGGCAATATTAAGCATGATCACAGATGTGTCATGTTGCGATGAGCATACTGAGGTACCGAAGATGGCGGGGCATGTGAACATCAATTTTTTTTTATTCGTTCATGGGATGTGGACATCATTGGCGAGGCCAGGATTTATTTCCCATCCCTAATTGCCCTTGAGAAGGTGGTGGTGAGCCGCCTTCTTGAACCGCTGCAGTCCATATGGTGAAGGTTCTCCCACAGTGCTGTTAGGAAGGGAGTTCCAGGATTTTGACCCAGCGACGATGAAGGAACGGCGATATATTTCCAAGTCGGGATGGTGTGTGACTTGGAGGGGAACGTACAGGGTGGTGTTGTTCTCATGTGCCTGCTGCTCTTGTCCTTCTAGGTGGTAGAGGTCACGGGTTTGGGAGGTGCTGTCAAAGAAGCCTTGGCGAGTTGCTGCAATTCATCCTGTGGATGGTACACACTGCAGCCACAGTGCGCCGGTGGTGAAGGGAATGAATGTTTAGGGTGGTGGATGGGGTGCCAATCAAGCGGGCTGCTTTGTCCTGGATGGTGTCGAGCTTCTTGATTGTTGTTGGAGCTGCACTCATCCAGGCAAGTGGAAAGTATTCCATCACACTCCTGACTTGTGCCTTGGAGATGGTGAAAAGGCTTTGGGGAGTCAGGAGGTGAGTCACTCGCCGCAGAATACCCAGCCTCTGACCTGCTCTTGTAGTCATAGTATTTATATGGCTGGTCCAGTTAAGTTTCTGGTCAATGGTGACGCCCAGGATGTTGATGGTGGGAGATTCGGGGTTGGTAATGCCATTGAGTGTCAAGGGGAGGTGGTTAGACTCTCTCTTGTTGGAGATAGTCATTGCCTGGCACTTGTCTGGCGCGAATGCTACTTGCCAGTTATCAGCCCAAGCCTGGATGTTGTCCAGATCTTGCTGCATGCGGGCACGGACTGCTTCATTATCTGAGGGATTGCGAATGGAACTTAACACTGTGCAATTATCAGCGAACATCCCCATTTCTGACCTTATGATGGAGGGAAGGTCATTGATGAAGCAGCTGAAGATGGTTGGGCCTAGGACACTGCCCTGAGGAACTCCTGCAGCGATGTCCTGGGGCTGAGATGATTGGCCTCCAACAATCACTACCATCTTCCTTTGTGCTCGGTATGACTCCAGCCACTGGAGAGTTTTCCCCCTGATTCCTATTGACTTCAGTTTTACTAGGGCTCCTTGGTGCCACACTCAGTCAAATGCTGCCTTGATGTCAAGGGCAGTCACTCTCACCTCACCTCTGGAATTCAGCTCTTTTGCCCATGTTTGGACCAAGGCTGCAATGAGGTCTGGAGCCGAGTGGTCCTGGCGGAACCGAAACTGAGCATCGGTGAGCAGGTTATTGGTGGGTAAGTGCCGCTTGATAGCACTGTCGATGACACCTTCCATCACTTTGCTGATGATTGAGAGTAGACTAATGGGGCGGTAATTGGCCGGATTGGATTTGTCCTGCTTTTTGTGGACAGGACATACCTGGGCAATTTTCCACATTGTCGGGTAGATGCCATGTTGTAGCTGTACTGAAACAGCTTGGCTAGAGGCGCAGCTAGTTCTGGAGCACAAGTCTTCAGCCCTACAGCCGGGATGTTGTCGGGGCCCATAGCCCATAGTGCGCTCAGCCGTTTCTTGATATCACGTGGAGTGAATCAAATCGGCTGAAGACTGGCTTCTGTGATGGTGGGGATATTGGGAGGAGGCCGAGATGGATCATCCACTCGGCACTTCTGGCTGAAGATGGTTGCAAACGCTTCAGCCTGGTCTTTTGCACTCACGTGCTGGACTCCGCCATCATTGAGGATGGGGATGTTTACAGAGCCTCCTCCTCCTTCTGTTTGTTGTTTAATTGTCCACCACCATTCACGACTGGATGTGGCAAGACTGCAGAGCTTTGATCTGATCCATTGGTTGTGGAATCGCTTAGCTCTGTCTATAGCATGTTGCTTCCGCTGTTTAGCATGCATGTAATCCTGACTTGTAGCTTCACCAGGTTGGCACCTCATTTTTAGGTACGCCTGGTGCTGCTCCTTGCATGCTCTTCTACACTCCTCATTGAACCAGGGTTGATCCCCTGGCTTGTTGGTAATGGCAGAGTGAGGAATATGCCGGGCCATGAGGTTACAGATTGTGCTGGAATACAATTCTGCTGCTGCTGATGGCCCACAGCGCCTCATGGATGCCCAGTTTTGAGCTGCTAGATCTGTTCTGAATCTATCCCATTTAGCACGGTGGTAGTGCCACACATCACATTGGATGGTGTCCTCAGTGCGAAGACGGGACTTTGTCTCCACGAGGACTGTGCGGTGGTCACTCCTACCAATACTGTCATGGACAGATGCATTTGCGACAGGTTGGTTGGTGAGGACAAGGTCAAGTAAGCTTTTCCCTCTTGTTGGTTCGCTCACCACCTGCCGCAGGCCCAGTCTGGCAGCTATGTCCTTCAGGACTCGGCCAGCTCGGTCAGTAGTGGTGCTACCGAGCCACTCTTGGTGATGGACATTGAAGTCCCCACCCAGAGTACATTCTGTGCCCTTGCTACCCTCAGTGCTTCCTCCAAGTGGTGTTTAACATGGAGGAGGACTGATTCATCAGCTGAGGGAGGGCGGTAGGTGGTAATCAGCAGGAGGTTTCCTTGCCCATGTTTGACCTGATGCCATGAGATTTCATGGGGTCCAGAGTCAATGTTGAGGACTCCCAGGGCCACTCCCTCCTGACTGTATATCACTGTACCGCCACCTCTGGTGGGTCTGTCCTGCCGGTGGGACAGGACATACCCAGGGATGGTGATGGAGGAGTCTGGGACGTTGGCTGGAAGGTATGATTCTGTGAGTGTGGCTATGTCAGGCTGTTGCTTGACTAGTGTGTGGGACAGCTCTCCCAATTTTGGCACAAGTCCCCAGATGTTGGTGAGGAGGACTTTGCAGGGTCACCTGGGCTTGGTTTGCCTTTGTCTTGTCCGGTGCCTAGTGGTCCGATGCCGGGTGGTCCATCTGGTTTTATTCTTATTTTGACGTTTTTTAGCGAGATTGTACAACTGAGTGGCTTGCTAGGCCATTTCAGAGGGCAATTAAAAATCAACCACATTGCTAAGTTCATTTAGTGTGTGATGAATGTTAAAGTTCTGTCACCGGACGTTTGTCGGGTGCTAGTCTCGGCGTCCCCGACGAATGGGCACTTGAGGGTGCGGCTCTGCTCCAGTGCCTCCTGCTCCACGTCCATGAGGACGACTATCTGTTGAGGCCCCCCTCCGGTCCCCGCCCTTTCCCGTGCATTCTGGGCTCTCTTCTCCTATAAGGGGAGAAAGTACAGATGCATGAGTGAGTGATGGTGACATGGCCAACCGATGAATGCATTCATTTGGGTGCGGCTGACCGTGAAAGAGATGCATCAGAGGGTGAGTATGAGACAGGGGCATGACATTGTATGTGGATTGGGTTGAGTGGTAGTGGTGGGGTGAGTAATGGGGAGGTGAGGAAGTGCTGAGGAAGTGCAGGTAAGTTGAGGATGCCTTAAGTAGGTGTGGGGTGTGATAGCGTAGTGTTGGCAGTGCAGAATGAGTTGGGGCGTGGGGGCGGTGATGTGGACGACGGAATGTAGGAGAATCCGTAAGTTTACGCACTTTGGCTGACCTAGTTAGGTCATTGAAGCGCTTCCTGCACTGGATCCAGGTGCGGGAGATGTTGCAGCTGCTGATGACCTCCTCTGCTACCTCGAGCCAGGCCTTCTTGGTGGCAGAGGCAGGCCACTTCCTCCCGTCCGCCAGGGAGAACACATCCCTCCTCCTCCTCATCCCATCTGGTAGCACCTGGAGTGAGGCATCGCAGGGAGCAGCCTTTCCCCTCTGCTGTTCCATTGTGCTGTGTGGGTGTTTGCTCCAGGAGCAGCCATTGGAGGACTGCCCCTTTAAGTAGAACTCCTCCAGCTGACAGCCCGTGATGCGGGTGCGCAGTCTGCCCGCTGCGCAGCTTTCGGACAGCAAACCCGGAAGCCTCATTAAGTTGCTCCAATTGACCCGCGATCACGTGGGAAACGGACAGATTTTATTGGGCAGGTTACCCACGCACTCAATCGCCCCCCCTGCTGCTATCCTGCCTCCCCGCTATTATGGGGCCATGGTGTTGGAGGACATATGTGGATGACTTTTTTTAGTGAGATTATATGAAATAAATGCAGTCCTCACGCTTTTAAATGAACAAAGGTAATGCTGATTGGCTCATCAGTCTCCATTGTTAATTCGTACTGCTTGCACCCTCCGTAACTTGAGCCCATCCAAAACTCTGCTGTCCGTATCCTTATTCATACCAAGCCCCATTCACCCATCACCTCTGTGCTCGCTGACCTACATTGGCTCCCGGTCTGGCAATGCCTCAGTTTTAAAATTCAAATCCTTGAATTGAAATCCCTCCATGGCCTCACCCCTCCCTATCTCTGTGACCTCGTCCAGCCCTACAATCCTCCGAGATCTCTGCACTCCTCCAATTCTGGCCTCTTGTGCATCCCCGATTTTCTTCGTTCCTCCATTGGCAGCCGTGCCTTCAGCTGCCTCGGCTCTAAGTACTGGAATTCCCTCCCTAAACCTCTCCACCTCTCTGCCTCTCTCGCCTCCTTTAAGACGCTCCTTAAAACCTACCTCTTTGACCAAGCTTTTGGTCAACTGTCTCCTTATGTGGCTCCGTGTCAAATATTGTCTGTTAACGCTCCTGTGAAGCACCTTGAGATGTTTTACTATGTTAAAGGTGCTATGTAAATGCAAGTTGCTGTTGTTGCTCTTCTGTTTAATGGCCAAACTTGCAATGACTAAGAGTGCAAGAGGGGATGTCCCATCCCAGGAGAGGCCTTTGACAGAACATGAACTGCACATTGTGCAATGCCATACCAAGGGAAGCTCTAGACGGCAGTGGTCATTAGGAGGTTGGAGGCCTACATGGATCATTTACTATGTCCATATCAATTATTGATTCTGTGTTGTGTAATGCATTACATTAACATATCCATATGCACTGATGTACTCAAGGGCTTGTGATGGAAGCACAATAGCCAAATGGATAAGTGTACTTAGGAGCTAATAATAGCTGTCTGATCTCATCACAGAGGACGGATCCATTCGGCTCAGTTGCAGAGGAACAATTAGCACAGTCGATCATGCACACTTCCATCAACCCACAGGTGTTTCACACTCTGAGGGGTCGACCTTGAGTTCCCGTGAGCATGACCAGCAGAATGTGCCGGCCAATCGCCTGCTCTCGAAGCGAAGATGTGGCAGTGATTTCCAGCCATGGCCTCATTAATGGGTGTCCCGATGGAGCTCGCCGGATTGAGACCTACCAATCTCTGGCCGCCCCAGCCCGCAGGCCAGTAAGTGCGGGTGGGGGTGGGGTTGTCGTTGTGGAATGGGGGCTTCCAGGGCGGCAGAAGCCCAGATTACTTCCACGGGGCCTGGTGCAGCAATCCTACTCCTCCTGGCCCCACAATAATAAAATCAAACTTACTTCGGCTGGGCCTCTTCTCCTTTATCACCTAGGGAAACGGTCGGAGCTTCAACCATTTCCAACCTAAAATGGCAATTGGACTCCTAGAACCCTATGATTTGCATATATAGGGATCGGGCGGGAAAGTGGAGTTGAGGTAGAAGACCAGCCATGATCTTATTGAATGGCGGAGCAAGCTTGAGGGGCCATTTGGCCTACTCCTGCTCCTATTCCTTATGTTCTTATATTGAAATGAGCCTACCGCTTGAGACAGGCAGATCCTTCGTGTATCAAAAGGTAGGCCTCCTTCAAAACGACTCGAGCCGCATTGTCGAGGTTAACTGGCCCGTGTGGTAAGACTACTGACCCCATTTTGAGGCCATTACCGCCTCGTTAATGTCAAGCGATACACGTTAAAATCAACGCCATTATTTAGTAATGAAGTGAAGCACAGGTCACTGGTGGTGAAAGTTTAGCACAGGTCGGATAGGTCTGGCATGTTGAATATGCTTCGTCATTCAGTGGGCCTGCTTTCCAACAGAGGATGCTAGAATACATGCACTATGTTGAGCAGGTACCGGGCTCTGTACCCATACCTTGTACCCGTGGTAGTACAATGGATGGGTGACCGTTTGCCTGCCCTTCAAGTCTAACCTTAAACATGGAGCAACACTAGTGCTAGGACATATCAGCACAGGAGTTGTCATGTGACAGTACTGGGTCAGGACACTAATGACTGCAGGCACCATTTCAGAAAGCAGTGTGCCCCCATCGAGTACAAGGCATGCCATTTCTGACAGATGCATCACAGATAGTCGACAATGCAGCTGGCAGGACTTTTGAATCATCGGCAACTTGCCATTTGGCTTAACAGTCGGCTGTCACTGTGACTTTCTCAGCTAGGATACACTTAGCACAGTGCAAGCTGTCATGCACCCTTCCATCAACCAGCAGCCCAGATGCAGGTGCTCCACATACAATGTCATGTTATCCTATCTCTGCAAGCTCTTCTGGCTTTATATCCCCTCCTGCATCTTTCAATCATCTGACTCTTGCCTTTGTGCAACCCCCTTCTCACCTCACCATTAGTGGCAGTCTTCAGACATGAAACAATGGCCACTGGTGGTGAAAGTTTAGCACAGGTAGGAGTCTCTGAGGAAGGATGAGGTAAAAGACAGAGACCTGGCATACTGAATAGCCCAGATGAGTTAATGGGCCTGCTTTGCAACAGAGGACTAGGACACAAGCAATGCACAGAAGTAAACAAATCACAAAGGCAATTTATAGACACCTCAGAAAAGTACCTCAAAGACTTAAACCAATGCACTCAATTAGATGCGTGCCTTCATTCACTAAGTAAAATATATATCTCTTTGACTATGCCCTGTGATATTTTTTATTGTGCAACAACAGCTAGCATTTATATAGCTCCTTTAATGTAGATAACACTTCAAGGTGTTTCAACAGAAGGGTGAGGAAAAATAAATAGGGATAGATAAGGGAGTGGGTTCTGAGCCATGGAGATAGAGTTTAGGAGGGATGACTAAAGTTTGGTTGATAAGATGGGTTTTGAGAAGGTTTTTAAAGGTGCAAAGAAGAGCAGAGGTGGAGGGAGGGAGTTCCAGAGCATAGAGCTAAAGTGTCTGAAGACTCTGCCACTAATGGTGAGGTAAGAAGGGGGTTGCACAAAGGCAAGAGTCAGATGATTGAAAGATGCAGGAGGGGATATAAAGCCAGAAGAGCTTGCAGAGCTAGGATAACATGAAACCCTAGACGGATTTGAGGATGACAATGAAGATTTTGAATAAACTTAATGCATCGGCAACCAATGTAAGGTAGCGAGCATAGGGGTCATGGGGAACTCACTGGCCCCATGCACAGGAGGTACTCTCCCACTGATCCCCACATAGTCCGGTGGGCCAGCGCTGGAGGGAACCAGCTGGCGCGATCTTGGCGTGACTACCAGTATCGTGGCCAAAGAATTTTCAGGACCATTGTATTTTTATACCAAATCAATGATGGTATTTATTTTGTTTCATTGTCATGTGTACAGGTATTGACCAGTGCTATATATGCATTATGGGGCATTTATCTTGTATCTCACAATTTAGCAACACTGCTAAAGATGACCCATTTAAACCTTCATGAACAAGCCAGGAAATGAACACAAACATAAACGGTACTGAGCTGCCTTTCTGTTTGAGGTTGTTGGCTGTAACCTTGTTTACTCATGGGTTGGATAGAAAAGGTGCAAAGGAATGGGTCTGAGGACATTGTTTCCCTCCTGCATGCAGGGCTGTGACAGAGAGCCCTTTACAAACCAGCACAGGTACAATGGGCCAAATGGCCTCCTTCTGTGCTGTATGAATCTATGAATTCTACATTACTGTGCACTGGGAGAGCAATTCTGACACTGGTTCAGGGAAATTAGCCCTGTGCCTGTTTAACTGGGCTGCAATCTTCTGCATTTATGTACTGGAGTGTTTGCCATTTTAATCTTTTGCCCAGTGAAGGCCCCAAATGAACAAATCGCACAATACTGTGGGATTTGCCCTGGGTTTGCTCTTTTTCTGACAGCGCCTATTTGGAATGGGAGCTTGGGATGTTCCATAGGTGATGGAGCTCTTAAAGGGGAACAGGATTTGTATGTTGTTTTTTGCGTTGCTTACAATACCTTTTTATTTCTGTGTTTTGTTAGACATTTGTACCATATTTATGATTATTTTTATTAATAGTTTTGTGAGAAAGAAATTTTGGGTGGGGGGGGCATTATTTTTCCACTCCTTGAGGCATGTTTGTTTGCAAAGTACCTCAGATATAGTATTTCCTGATTGAAGATGTGCAGTACTAGACGAGATGAGGCATGCCAGTGCGACCATGTCTGCAGACCTTGGCACATCTGAGGGCAACTGCCTCAGTTTGCTCAGATTTAGCAAGGAGTCGCTTTGCCATTTGTAGCAAAGACACTTGCACCCAAGTTGCAGCATAAGTCAGGTCTCCCTCTTGCCCTCAATTATTATGCCTGTGGTTTGTTCCGTGCTTGCACTGCGATATCAGCTAATGTGCTGCACCGAAAGTATCAAACAGGTGACTGATGCACCAGTCTGCATGACCAGTGTTTTCATCTCTTTTCCCACTAAATAGCATGGAGCAGCCCTCCAATGCTGCCATTCCCAAAGTGCAAGGAGTTATTGATGGCTGTCTTAGACACAACCTGAAGCCTATCCTTGGTGTCAGTAAGTGACCATGTATTTTTTATGATATTTTAATACGTGATGCCCTTGAAAAATTTGAGTGTGGCGAGTTATAAGTTTAAGCTATCAGCCCTGCTGTAGTGTAAAAGAAAAGAAAAAATGACTTGCATTTCTATCGCGCCTTTCAAGACCTCGGGACGTCCCAAAGCGCTTTACATTCAATGAAGTACTTTTGAAGTGTAGTCACTGTTGTAATGTAGGAAATGCGGCAGCCAATTTTCACACTGCAAGGTCCCACAAATAGCCACGTGATAATGACCAGATAATCTGTTTTAGTGAAGTTGGTCGAGTGATAAATGTTGTCCAGGACACCAGGAGAACTCCCCTGCTCTTCTTCGAATAACGCCATGGGATATTTTACACCAACCTGAGAGGGCAGACGTCTCAGTTTAAGGACTCATCTGAAAGATGGCGCCTCCAACAGTGCAGCACTCCCTCAATATGGCGCTGGAGTGTCAGTCTAGATTTGACCACAGCAAGAGAGTGAAAATTGGAGGAGACCCCTCAAAATCTCCAGCCTCTGTCAGGCATCAAGGAGCTCATCTTGCACATTGCAAGTAGACACTCGAGGGACTTGATTTGAAAATTCTCATCCATGTGTTCAAGTCCCCCCATGGCCTTGCTCCTCCCCATCTCTATAACCTCCTCCAGTCCTATAACCCTCCAAGAACTCTGCGTTTCTCCAACTCTGGCCTCTTGTGCATTTCCCATTTCCTTCGTCCCACCATTGGTGGTCATGCCTTGAGCTGTCTAGGCCCTAAGCTCTGGAATTCTCTCTCTAAAACTCTCCACCTGTCTCTCCTCCTTTAAGACCCACCTTAAAACCTACCTGTTTAACCAAGCTTTTTGTCACCCATCCTAATATCGCCTTCTTTGGCTTGGTGTCAATTTTTGTCTGATTACGCTCCTCTGAAGCACCTTGGGACGTTTTCCAACATTAAAGGTGCTGTATAAATACAAGTTGTTGTTGGTGATCTGAAAGTCAAAAGGAGGTTTGAATAGGAAGGAATCATTCTTAAGCCAGAATAACTCCATCTGGCAGTGTCAAGTACCCAAGGTCATTCTGTTATTGAGGTAAAGAGCATAACCACTTTACTTTAGGAACAATTGGTAATGTGTTGCAGGGAGACATTTTGTAAAAATACTTAGTTGGTGCAAGCTAAGAAACAATACAATATGTTGTATGGCAGCATTTATTCACCACTTTGAAGCATAGAAATCTCTTGCGATAGTCTGTGATCACTATGCAAAGATTGGTGTCTTTGAGATCTATGACTGCTAGAGAGGGCATATTGAGCCTGAGAGCACAGTGAGTACCTTGAAGTTTTCTATTTTCAGAAATTTGTTCATGTTTCTGAAGTCTCCTGTCTTTTTATGAACCACAAAGCAAATACACTTTTCACATTTCATGTTTTATGTTCTTAAGTTCAGCAAGCATATTCCCCTCTGTAAAAGATTCATTGCAATCTGAGCACTGCTGACAATGTGGGGGTCATTTTAATCTAACCTGCTCAACGGGAAACTGACAGGATGGGATCGGGCACCCGTTTTACACCCAACACATTGAAGAAAATAAAAAGGAAAATCAGGGCGGGGTGTGAAGTGGGCGACCAATCCGATCCCGTCAGCTTCCCACTGGGCGGGTTCGTTAAATTGACCTCCTATTGTTTTCCTGACAGGGTCCCAGCTGGGCAATCATTGAATGGACATTCCCAGAATTGGTGTTGAAGATGGCAGCATCATGCTGAGGCTAGCAATTGTGACAGGAAATTAGCTGACAAATCACAGAGCCATTGTGAGTTTTTTTTTATTTGTTCACGGGATGTGGGCGTCGCTGGCAAGGCCAGCATTTATTGCCCATCCCTAAGAGGGCAATTAAGAATCAACCACATTGCTGTGGGTCTGGAGTCACATATAGGCCAGACCGGGTACAGACGGCAGGTTTCCTTCCCTAAAGGACATTAGTGAACCAGATGGGTTTTTACGACAATCCGGTAGTTTCATGGCTATCATTACTGATACTAGTATTTTAATTCCAGATTTTTATTTAATTAATTGAATTTAAATTCGCCAGCCGCCGTGGCGGGATTTGAACTCGTGACTCTGGATTTTAATCCAGGCCTCTGGATTACTAGCCCAGTAACATAACCACTACGCTACCATACCCTATACTTGGGAAGATCGTGGGACTTCATTAAAAAGAGAAGCAATTTGTTTAAATCCTGTAGGGGGTGAAATTGGTCCCAGGCCGTACTTCAAAACAAGCAATAGTGAATCGGCAGCCCATTTTACATCCTGCTCGATTTTCTTTTCCACTTAAGTCAATGAAAACAAAGGCCAGGCAGGGTGTAAAACAGGCTGCTGATTCGCTATCGCTTGTTTTGCACTACTGCTCAAAACCAGTTGCACCCCCTATGACTAATACATTGGAAGCAGAGGTTAGTGCTCATTCTCAGAGCACAAGCTGCCTGTAGCATTCACCTTTGCAGTTGTGTGTGTGTGTTTTGTGTGTTGTGTGTGTGTGTTTTGTGTGTTGTGTGTGTTGTGTTTGTGTATTGTGTGTGTGTTTTGTGTGTGCGTTGTTTGTGTGTTTTGTGTGCATGTGTTGTTTTTTGTCTGTGTCGTGTGTGTATTCTGTATGTGTTGTGTTGTGTGTTGTGTGTGTTCTGTATGTGTTGTGTGTGTTGTATGTTGTGTTATGTGTGTTGCATGTGTGTCGTTTGTGTGTGTCATGTGTGTCGTGTGTGTGTTGCATGGTGGGGAACAGGCAGCAGGCGTTGGTGATCCATTCAATCGAAACAAGATCAAAATATAACATCTTATATACAAGGTGACAGTCTTCTAAAGTACCCACCTGGAGCCTGCAGCGTGTCGAGGTGCTGGAGTGTCAGTGAGGTGTGAGCTGATTGACACTCCAAAAAGATGAACAACATGAAGAGATTTTAAAGCAAGTTGCAGATCAATCAGCAGCTGATGTGGCAAAAATGTTATAAATCACGTTGCTTAGGGGCAAAATCACACTCGTCACACAGAGTACATTACAAAAATCACAGGATTTGCCAATGGATGGTAATGCATTGACAAATTAGTAGCCTTAAACATGGCATCACTTGATTAATTGATAGAGATACTAGGTACTCAGTTTCTTCTCTGCAGAGGGTGGGGGCCACGGTGGAAGGAACTTTCCTAAATATCAGCAGAACCAACAGGCCATGAAAAGCGTTCCTGAAGGGACATATACCGATTTATTTTCTGGCCACTGACCCTCACTCCCAGCTGGTTTCAAAGGGCACGTTGTACAGCTGATAAGATGAAGTCACGTAAGGGTGAATTCTGATCCCATGTTTCCAGTGTGGAGCTGTGCTTGAAGGGAACATGAATTGGAGTAAGGACTATGATGCTGTTGTGATGATTCTCAACAAATTCTCCCTTTGAGTGCAGCTCCTTTCCAGGACAGCGGGATCAATCAATTTACCCTCTATATTCATACATAGCACTGTTAGTTTTTTACTTATTCTGCAATGCAATACTGGGGCATTACCATTCATACATGATATGCTTTCCCATATTGCATCATGCATGTACAGTGTCATTTTAGGCAGCCCATCTTAATAGCAGCTGGACTATTTGATTTTGGACCTTGTAAATCTCCCTTGCTCTTCTTCGAAATAGTGCTATGGGATCTTTTACGTCCACCTGAGAAGGCAGACAGGACCTCGGATAAACGTCTCATCCGAAAGACAGCACCTCTGACAGTGCAGCACTCCCTCAGCACTGCACTGGAGTGTCAGCCTAGATTTTGTGCTCTAGTCTCTACACAGGGACTTGAAACCAGGACCTTCTGACTCAGAGGTGAGAGTGTTGCCAACTGAGCCATGGCTATAGATGAGTTGCAATGAAAGAACTGTAAGGTTGTGTGAGGTGAGCAGCAAATGTAAAACAGGTTGACAGGCAACATTTTGTGGCATGCAGTCTAGGGCCATCTATCACACTGGGGCAAACAAAAGTTCTTCTAGCCTTTAGAAAGGCTGAAAATACTTTTTAAATGATTATCAGTCTCTCCACCTCTTTGGGCAAATTAAATGGCAGGCAAATAGCAGGGGAACATCAAGGCATGAACTGAACCCAGTAGATCAGTGGCAGAGTTCCTGAACCCCTGTTTGATGGCTCTGCATTCCAGATGTGCATTGTATGCTGATAGAATGTTTTGTGCTCCAGGAGGCCACAGTCCAAACACCATTGTGACATGAGCTTACAATTGGTGCCCAAGTGTGTCAGCCGTGGCTCAATGGGTAGCACTCTCACCTCTGAGTTAGAAGGTTGTGGGTCCAAGTCCCATTCCAGAGACTTGAGCACAAAACATAGGCTGGCAATGTCGGAGGTGCCGTCTTTTGGATGAGCCGTTAAACCAAGCCTGTCCTCTCTCGGGTGGATGCAAAAGACCCCATGACACTATTTTGAAGAAGAGCAGGGGAGTTCTCCCTGTGTCCTGGCCAACATTTTTCCCTCAACCGACACCTAAAACAGATTATCTGGTAATTTGTTTCATTGCTGCTTGTGAGACCTTGCTATGCCGCGTTTCCTACTTTACAACAGTGACTGCACTTCAAAAGTACTTCAATGGCTGTAAAGCGCTTTGGGGATGTCCTGAGGTCTTGAAAGGTGCTATATGAATGCAAGTCATTCTTCTTTCTTTCATTTTTAAACAAGTGCTACATGTGCTTATCCTTCAGAACCTTGCTCATTCTACAGATAACTAGCTCACAGTTAAAAAATCAATTTTCATTTTTTTTCTCTTTCTTCCCCTTTCAACAAGTAATTCGTCCAGAGTTTCTCAGGATTGGCCATTTACGAGGCATTTACAGTGCTTAGCAATCATTCTTTTTTGGTGGGGGTTAACTTGTATAACACGTCTTAGTGTGGGAGCAAGACTGAGTAGCTTCAGAATTACTGTTAAAAACAAAGATAAACTCCATTATTGCTTTCTAGAAGGTTTGCCTTCCAGTTTATGCTTTTCTACTTTTTCATTAAACATTATCCTACTGAGGAAAATATAAGACTTAAAGTGCAATACCGTTATATTTCAGACAGCTATATCAGAAATGTTTAGATGTGAAGTTATGACGGAGAAATTAATTTCAATGTAAAGTACTCCACCATTGGGGGAAAAACAACCTAATGGGAAAATTCTTAAGTTGGATCTTCTCACCACTGCTGATTGGCTCTCAATCTAAAAAAAGAGGGCCACATAGCTGATGTCAGTAATAGTTCAGGGCCAGTTTACATGTTCTGGGTGCAGTCCTGGCGCAGACATGGCAAAGCTTTGTTCTGAAATGAAGAGCACAGAAACAGGAGCTTAGCTGCGGGCCTGGAAAGGCCTATAGCTGACTGGATGCCACTGACAGTAGCTGAACAAATTGTTTCCAAACCTGGGGCCTAACCGATCAAAATCGGGCCTCGGGCCTGATCTGAATAATTGGGGTAATCTGCCAGCACCTATTGCTCCTCCAGAGGCAGCTTGCCCATTTCAATCTATCCAATTTTACCATCTGCCTTGCCTGCAGAGGCCCTCAGGTAAGTTCCAGCGGCGGGGGAGGGGTGGGAAAGGGAACAGGAGGTGGGAGCGATCGCGGCTAGCAGCAGCCCTCAGGAGATCTGTGGAACCAGGAGCTCCTGCTCCTCCTGGCTCCATGTGAAAGCTTTTCTTCTAAAAAAGACTTTGTTTTTATTGACAGCCGCTTGTTAGGCTACACCCACGGCCAGAGCAGAAATTGGGCAGCCTAATTTCAGGGAGGAGCCTTAAAACAGGCTTTAGAGCCCTCAATAACATATGCAAGGGGCCCAGCGCCTGTTTTAGGCAGCCGCCAGACACCCTAGTCTCTGTACCTGTTGGTGTTCGGAGACTGATTTTAATCCATTAAACACTACTACTATAATCTAACCTGAAAGGATGGTTAGCTACGTTACTCAGTGTACCTATTCTTACACTCATGTTCTGTGGATTATTAGATAAGGCCTCTGGATTACTAATCCAGTAACATAACCACTGCACTACCATATCCACATATCACCTCCACAGTAATGCTCCACTTTAACTGGTGTTCAAATGTAACATGCCATGACTATCTTTACTGTAGTTACAATTGCCCATAAATTGCTCTGAGCAGTGAACCAACAGTGCTCGCCGCTCATGAGATTTAAATTCACACACTAAGTTACTGTGTTCTTTTTGGCGGCAACTTCCTTGAACTGTGACTACAAAAAGTAACAGCGTTCTTTCCCAGGCTGTGTGAGTGGGGAAAGGATCTCCATGTCCCCTCAACCAATCAGTTCAAAACAAGCCACGCTGTGAGAACCAGGAAGTGAAACTCATTGACAAACTGCGCAAACTAAAAACCAGCCCCTGAGGGCAAGTGCCCGATAAGGTTAGTAAATGTACTATAATATGAGATAGAGAAAACAAAATCAAGATTAAATGACTGAGCTGAGAGACAGAAAGAAAAAGTTTTAAAACATTAAATTTTTTAATTAATTTTTTTTTAAATGTCCAAAAACTATTAAAATCAGGAGTAATGAGACTCCACATTTTTAAAAGTTAATTTTCAGTACCAGGGAGGTTGTTTGGCAGCCATTAATACTTACCACATCGTTAAAAGTTAGTTTAGACCTAAAAAAACTCGGTGTACCTGTTTTGTGGCGAGATTTAGTTAGTTTCCAGCTGGGCAGGAGAGCAAGTTGACGCTGGTCCATTGATTGCAGCTGGCGAGGTCCCTTTAACGTGAAGCTGTCAGATCGCCAGTGAATCAGGAAAAGCATGTTCCGGATTTCCGCGTTTCACTGCGCATGTGCGCCTTCAGGAACTTGCTCTTCTATTTTTGCTGTCAGCCCTGTTATTGAAGAGCAATTTCCAGGTCTGTAAAAACATAAGAAATAGGAGCAGGAGGAGGCTATACAGTCCCTCGAGCCTGCCCTGCCATTCAATCAGATCATGGCTGATCTACAACCTCAACTCCACTTTCCCGCCCGATCCCCATATCCCTTGATTCCCCTCGAGTCCAAAAATACTGAATATATTCAACGACTGAGCGCCCACAGTCCTCTGGGGTAGAGAATTCCAAAGATTCACAACCCTCTGAAACAAGAAATTCCTCCTCCTCTCAATCTTGAATGGCCGACCCCTTAGCCTGAGACTGTGTCCCCTAGTTCTAGACTCTCCAGCCAGAGGAAACAATCTCTCAGCATCTACCCTGTCAAGCGCCCTCAGAATCTTATATGTTTCAATGAGATCACCTCTCATTCTTCTAAACTCCAGAGAGTATAGGCCCATTCTACTCAATCTCCCCTCATAGGACAACCCTCTTATCCCAGGAATCAATCTAGTGAACCTTCGTTGCGCCGCCTCTAAGGCAAGTATATCCTTCCTTAGATAAGGAGACCAAAACTGTACAATTGTAAGACTTCCTTACTCTTATACTCCAATCCCCTTGCAATATAATATCCTTATATAATATCATGTAATTAATCTTATATAATATCATTCTTTGGCAACTTGTCAATGGAACAGTTATTTCAAAGGAATATTTGTTCAGGATATTTATTCATTAATTTACATTCTATATTACTTTCTTAATAGTACACTTAGTTAAAGCAAACATTTTCATTGGCAGGATGGTGATCGAATTAAGAGTATTCTACTCTAAAAGGACATTATTACATTGATCATTTTTGCAATCATTACTGAGAGGAGGGACATCAAAGAGATGATGTACACTGGCTAGTTGTACTAATGATCTGAGATTGTTAATTGACTGGGAAACAGATAAATCATGAATCAACAGTCATATATCTCCTATGGTACCATCTAACAAAGAATAGTAATGAAAAGCAGTGCAGCTGTGTGAACAACATATTTAAAACAGGTATTACTGAGGATTTCAGGCATAATGGAAATGTAAAATAAATCAAAGAATGCTTTAGAAAGCAGAGATTGACATAAAAAAAACATGAGGAGAATTCATCAGAACTAAAAATGGTACAGGAGTTTGGAGTTCAGAATGCAGAGAATATAGGATAGGTGAACAATAAATCATACACAATACGTATAAGAAATATTGTATCGCAAATTCAAATAGGTGACTTAGATCCTCGTTGTAGGATATGAGATAAAACTCCCCCCCTTTCCTTCCCACGTATACATCAGATAATTGATTGAATCAACATTTGTGTAGGGATTGATAAGATGCCTAAATTATCTTGACATAGATTGCTCCACACAAACCATTGTAAAGATATCGATAGTTATCCTAGCCTAATCAATCAGCAACAGAACTTTAGTGCAATACTGAGTGAAGTGTCACTTAACTTCTACCTTCCAGAACTGAGTCGGACACAGATGGGTAGAAGTTGGCTCTAGTTGAGCCCATTCTACGGGCATAAAATTAATGCATCAAGGTCCAATTTCAGTGACCAACATCCTGCGCCCCAGGAATGCCTGAAAAACGACCCGAAATTGGATCTGAGTAACCCGCTCTGGAGAGGTGGGTCCATCATTATAATATTTCAATGAGGCTCCGTTCCTCAGATTTTGGCAGCCATTTAAATTTAACAGCTGCGGGCCAGGTTTCCCAGGGCTCAGGGAGTCGAGAACTGCCGAATCCAACAGGTTAAGTGCTTTTCCAGCACTGCTTGTGGGCTAGGAGGAAAAGGAGTGTACCCCTGGCATCCTAAGTAAACCTGCTGCGATCTGCCTCCCTCCCCGCGAACGGCAGGGCCTCTGCCTTCCCGGTATTTCCGGCCGCAGACACGCGTCCCCACTCCCTTTCAGCCTCCCTGTAAATATTGGGGCCTAAAAGTATGTTTATTTTCTGTCAGTTTTTACAAACCTTCTTGTGGAGCCAGGAGGAACAGGATTGCTCCCCCGACTCCACAGTCATCGCAATGGGCCACCCCCTGCTGTTACCCACTCCAACCCACCCCCTCCCCTCCCCAGGATGTACCTTTGGGCCTCTGCCATCGAAGCAAGTGGCCTGACATTTGTGCTGTTCAAATAAACGAACTGCCTGTGGCGGCGCGATAGGGCACCGGCAGGTCGCACATAAAGTGTTAATGAGGCCTGAGGCCCAATTTCAGACCGGCCTCTGGCCTCTCAGTTTGGGCACGTGCCATCTTCACAGCGCCAAGGCTGGGCCCAAGAACAGGCCCAGGTGAATTTCTACCCTCAGGATTCACTAACTAGCATCATTTTATTTCACAATATTTATGATAACATAATTAATATCATCACAAGGCTAAGTATTGATGATTATTGTGAGGTAAACAGTTCCTTAATATCAATCAACAGAATCTAAATTATGGTAAGTTAAAGAGAGGGTAGGATCACTCAAGGATGAAGGAGGGAGTCGAACTGTGCAGGATGAAGGTATGGTGGAGAGATTAAATAAATATTTTGCATCAGTTTTTATAAATACTAGTGGAAGTGAAAAACTTGGGTGTAGTGGAGGAGGATATGGAACAATTGTTTGAGCGAACTGTAAGAAAATAATTGGTTCTAAAAAATCAATGAGCAGAACTGAAGGTGGCTAAGTCACCAGGCCCTGATGGTATCTCCTATAGACTGTTGAAAGAAGTCAGAGGTGATAGCAGGAGCTCTGGCCCCAATTCTTCATATCTCCTTAAATATGCAAGTTGTGCCTGGGACTGGAGAGTAGCCAATGTTCAAGAGAGAGAGAAGGATAAATCGTGTAACTGTAGACCAGTTAGTCTAACATCAGTTGTTGGCAATCTATTAGAATCCATCATTTCTGATAAAGGGCAGAAATTTCAACTTCATTGGGGGTGTAAAACAGGCAGAAGCGAATCGGTCACCTGTTATACAACCCGCCCGATTTACACACCGCCCGATTTACACCCCACCCATTATACACCCCGCCCGATTTACACCCCACCCGTTATACACACTGACTGGTTTAGACCCCGCCTATTATACACCCCGCCCGTTATACACCCCGCCCATTATAAACCCCGCCCGATTTACAGTCCACCCGTTAAACACCCCGCCCGATTTGCACCCCGCCAGATTTACACCCCCCCGTTATACACCCACCCCGTTATACACCCCGCCCGTTATACACCCCGCCCGTTATACACCCCACCCGTTATACACCCCGCCCGATTTACACCCCACCCGATTTACAACCCGCCCGTTATACACCCCACCCGTTATACACCCCGCCCATTATACACCCCGCCCATTATACACCCACCCCCCGTTATACACCCCGCCCGTTACACACCCCGCCCGTTATACACCCCACCCATTATACACCCCGCCCATTATACACCCACCCCCCGTTATACACCCCGCCCGTTATACACCCAGCCCGTTATACACCCCGCCCATTATACACCCACCCCCCGTTATACACCCCGCCCGTTATACACCCCCCCATTATACACCCTGCCCTATTTACACCCTGCCCGTTATACACCCCGCCCGTTATACACCCTGCCCTATTTACACCCTGCCCGTTATACACCCCGCCCGTTATACACCCCGCCCGTTATACACCCTGCCCGTTATACACCCCGCCCGTTATACACCCTGCCCTATTTACACCCTGCCCGTTATACACCCCGCCCGTTATACACCCCGCCCGTTATACACCCCGCCCGTTATACACCCCGCCCGTTATACACCCCGCCCGTTATACACCCTGCCCTATTTACACCCTGCCCGTTATACACCCAGCCCATTATACACCCCGCCCGTTATACACCCTGCCCGTTATACACCCCGCCCGTTATACACCCCGCCCGTTATACACCCCGCCCGTTATACACCCCGCCCGTTATACACCCTGCCCTATTTACACCCTGCCCGTTATACACCCCGCCCGTTATACACCCAGCCCGTTATACACCCCGCCCGTTATACACCCCGCCCATTATACACCCCGCCCGTTATACACCCCGCCCGTTATACACCCCGCCCGTTATACACCCCGCCCGTTATACACCCCGCCCGTTATACACCCCGCCCATTATACACCCCGCCCGTTATACACCCCACCCGTTATACACCCCACCCGTTATACACCCCGCCCGTTATACACCCCGCCCATTATACACCCTGCCCTATTTACACCCCACCCGTTATACACCCCGCCCGTTATACACCCTGCCCTATTTACACCCCACCCATTATACACCCCGCCCATTATACACCCCGCCCATTATACACCCCGCCCATTATACACCCCGCCCTATTTACACCCTGCCCGTTATACACCCAGCCCGTTATGCACCCGGCCTAATTTTCCTTTCCATTGAGTCAAGTTTGGGCTGAAGTTGAAAGTTCTGCCCAAATTTAGTAAGCATTTAGAACTGCAAGGCCTAATCAAGGACAGCCAGCACAGATTTTTTGAAGGCAATAAGAACAGAAAATGCTGGAAATACTCAGCAAGTGAGGCAGCATCTGTGGAGAAAGGAACAGAGTTAACGTTTCAGATTGATGATCTTTTGTCAGAACTGGAAGAAGTTGAAGATTAAAAAGTCCTGAAGCAAGTACAGAGCCAGAGAAAGGGAGGGAGGGGAGGGAAGGAATGTACAAAAGGGAAGGTCTCTGATAGGGTGGGGTGGAGCTGTGTTTGACAAATTTAACAGTTTTTGTTGAAGTGACCAATTGGTTAAATAAAGAGAATGCAGTAGATGTAGTGTATATGGATTTTCAAAAGGCTTTCGATATCCTATCTCACGAGAGACCCATAAGACCATAAGAGATAGGAGCAGAAGTAGGCCATTCGGCCCCTCGAGCTTGCTCCGCCATTTAATGAGATCATGGCTGATCTGATTTTTACCTCAACTCCACTTTCCTGCCCTTTCCCCATATCCTTTGACTCCCTTGCTGATCAAAAATTTGTCTAACTCAGCCTTGAATGTATTCAATGACTCAGCCTCCACAGCTTTTTGGGGTAAAGAATTTCAAAGATTCACGACCCTCTGGGAGAAGAAATTCCTCCTCATTTCCATCTTAAACGGGCGATCCCTTATTCTGAGACTATGACCCCTAGTTTTAGATTCCCCCATGAGGGGTAACATCCTCTCAGCATCTACCCTATCGAGTCCCCTCAGAATCTTGTATGTTTCAATAAGATCTCCTCTCATTCTTCTAAACTCCAATGAGTATAGACCCAACCTGTTCATTCTTTCCTCATAAGACAACCCTTCCATACCCGGAATCAACCTAGTGAACCTTCTCTGAACTGCCTCCAATGCAAGTATATCCTTCCTTATCTAAGGGCACCAGAACTGTACGCAGTACTCCAGGTGTGGTCTCACCAGCACCCTGTACAGTTGTAGCATGACTTCCCTGCTTTTATATTCCATCCCCCTAGAAATAAAGGCTAATATTTTGTTTGCCTTCCGGATTACCTGCTGCACCTGTATGTTGACTTCTTGGCCCCGGTATTACCAGGGAGGCGGTTTGGCAGCGGGGGCGGGGTGGGGGGGGGGGGGGGACTGGGTGCGTGGGTAACCCGCCCAGTCAAATCGGTGCGTTTCCCAGGTGATTGCGGGTAAATTGAAGCCACTTACCTTGGCCTCCAGGTTTCCCCTTGGAAACCTGCGCAGCGGGCGGACTGCGCACCCGCATCACAGGCTGTCAGCTGGACGGACAGTCCTTCAATGCTGCTCCTGCAGCAAACAGCCAAAATTACAGCATGGAGCAGCCCAGGGGAAATGCTGCTCCCAGGTTTAATGATACCTCACTCCAGGTCTTACTGGATGGGGTGAGGAGGAGGAGAGAGATCTTCTACCCGGCGGACGGGAGGTAATGGCCTGCCTCTGCCACCAAGAAGGCCTGGCTCAAGGTGGAAGAGGAGGTCAGCAGCACCAGCAACATATCCCGTGCCTGGATACAGTGCAGGAAGCACTTCAATGACCTAAGTAGGTCAGCCAAAGTGAGTACACTTACTCATTCCCCTACACTCCGTCTTCCACATCACTGCCCCCACCTCACAACTCCTTCTGCACTGCCAACAATACTCTATCACATCACTCCTCACACCCACTCAAACCTCATCCTCAACTTACCTGCACTTACTCACCTCGCCAATACTCATCCCACCACTACCACTCAACCCAATCCTCATACAATCTCATGGCTCTGTCTCATACTCACCCTCTGATGCATCTCTTTTACGGTCACCCTCACCCAACCTACCACTACCTCTGCTGCAGCCACAGGGGATGCATCACGTATGAGTAGTAGGAAGAGTAAGGCAAAGGTTTTGTGAGCACAAAGGGGATGCACAAGGGTGTTTGACGGTTTATCATGTTTTTTATTTATATTTGATTTTGGTTCAACTCACATTAAATATTATATTGTCACCACTACTGCCACTTCTTGGCCATTCTTGACTGGCTTGTGCAATAAGTCCCTTTCATGAGGTTCTCCATGAACACCCACACTTGATGCCACCCATTGGGTCACCCTACAGTGGGTGTATGTGTAGTTGCACAACTATTTTGTGCAGATGCCTGTGGCACAGCACTGTGTTGTGGAGCTCCATATGGCGGAGGTGGACGGCATGCCTGGCGAGGCTGGTGATGTTGCTCGTCCTCAGATGAAGTGATGAATGCAGCCATGGAGCCCCCCCATCCTGACGGTGTGAGTTTGAGGGGGTCCGCAAAGTAGGTAAATGTGTTTGCACAGCAGAGTTTAGGGTATAAATTAATAATTTTGAGTGGAAAGACAAGGGTGCTGCAGCCAAAACGTTGTCTGAAGTCACAGAGTGCCCTGCTGCAATAAATGAGGTAATCCCCCCGAATGTCAAAAAATCCTTTGCATCTCCCACTGGCTGCTGACTGAAACACGTCTGCTCCAACAGGGAGTGTTTCCCACAGCACGGGAAACATGCTGAGGATCCATGAAAATTGCACCCCTGCCAAAATCTCCTGTCAGTGAGGTCTGTCAAGTACCTCAACTAGGTAAGTAAGTATTTAAATTGTCATCCCTCCGGCTTTAATTGTTGGTGGGAGTCCCGCATGCGGGAGCTGCGTGCGCACCCGAACGCGTCATTGGGGAATCCGGAGGTGGGCGGGTTGAAATCGGGCTCCGGACCTGCTCCGGGATTCCCCCATTTTAGGAGCCCCCCCGCCCTGAACACACCCGCTCGGCCATCCTAAAATTGGCCCCCTTGTGTTTCATGTACGAGGACACCCAGATCCCTCTGTACCGCAGCATTTTGTAGTACTTCTCCATTCAAATAATATTTTGCTTTTTTATTTTTCCTCCCAAAATGGATGACTTCACATGAGAGGCTTATTAGAAACACTCAGGCATATGGTATAATGTAGCAACATGGATAAAAAGTTGGTTGACAGATAGGAAACAGAGAGTTATGGTAAATGGATGTTGCTCAGACTGGAGAAGGATTGGAAATGGTGTTCTCCATGAGTCAGTGCTGGGTTCACTTTTGTTCTCGGTATATATCGATTATATGGAACACAGTCTCAAAATTTGGTAACCATACAAAAGTAGGAAGTTTGGCAAACAGTGAAGAGGACTGTAAAAGACTTCAGGAAACAAAGGTAGGTTAACAGAATGGGCAGACAGGTGGCAATTTTGGGACGAAATCAAAGAATGGGAATATGCACTTAATGAAAAGACATTGAAGGGTGTGGAAGGGGGTTCAACTATTTAGTTCCCTGAAAGTGCGAGTGCAGATATATAAAATCATGAAAAAGGCCAATAAAAGTTTGTTTTTTTATAAATAGAGGTGTAGGCTGGGTAAGTCCTCGGAGCTACTCCCACTTCAGCAGTGATACTTCATGGCGGAAACCTGTTTACACATGTATGGTAGGCATGCATGGTAGTAGAAACATATTATTCTTAGGGCCACTACATTGTGCTCAAGATCATAGGAAGGATCATACAGGGGCACATTTACAGATTAAGTAAAAGTCCTACCAATCAATGATTGAGGCACCAGTCTCCCCTGGCCTTTCTCCTCCCCTTATACCATGGCTTCAGCCTGCCCCTCCAGGTCCTTTTTATGCAATATTATGCAATATAGACATGTGGGCTCCCCCCTGACCCCGCACCGCACCGCACGGCCCCCAGTTCTATCTAAACAATGTAACAGAGAACCCTTACTTTGTACACTGGCGACTGGAATGTTTCACCTGAATTCTCCTCTCTTTTTGAACGGAAGACTGGACATGCATTCTACCAAGTCGAGGCACAGTCTTTGACTACCAGGTGGTTTCTTTACATAAGATATATTAACAAATAGTACACCGTTTTCACAGTGAGATATATTTTACTACATTCCTTGATCTGTAAAATGACAAAAATGCAATTCGCCTTCTCTCTAAATATAGGGATAGATTTTACAACCTGCCTCCCGGGTGTAAAACTGGCATTGCGGATCAGCTGCCATTTGTAGAAACCATCTGATTTTCATTTCAATTGACCTCAATGAACTCTAACGATAAGTTTACTTACTGAAACCTCAAACTAGTCTGGGTTCACTTGTCGGGCTGGCACACAACTTCAAAACCACTCGACATGACTGCATGTTACAAATACTCAGTCTGCCTTTTTTGCTCTGACCTTCTCGCTTAGTTAGGTCTGCTGCCTCACCTCTCTCTCTGCCTGCCAAGCTGTCAATCACAGCAGGCTTTACTTCTTCCTTCAAAGATCTCAGAAATAACTGTCAATCAAAATCACTACCCCCGGGTGAGGCCTACACTTGTGAGGCATGGCACTTTTGGAAAGCACGCCACCTAATAAAAGTGCTTATGTTGCTGCCTCCTTCCTATTTGAGAAGGTAATGAAAGTGTTTCCACTGACAAATAAAGCTTCTGTCACATGTTGTAGACATCGGATTGAAGACTGATTGATATGATAGATGGCACCACTTCAAAACTGTGGTAACCTTTAAAACCACAGGCACAGCTGTCCCCTTGGTATATCGTGCTTGGAGGTCAGACTTGAGGAGATAGCATGACTAAGTAACCGTCTCCCTGTAGCATAGAGCTCAAGGGCTCTTCAGACATCTCCAGATAGGTATGCCTAGGCTTGAGGATTAGACGCCTGCAATGAGGTTGAGTGGGCACCTGCCTTTCTTCCCTCTGCATGAACTGCCTTCCTTCTCCAAATCCAGCACTGCTGTCGGACACTCTGCTTGCTTCCAGTAAAGCGGCTCCTGCCAACAAAATATTTTGTTTCAGTCTAAGAATATCCCAACACTGGACAAACAGGGGGCTCTAGTGGGGGAGGAGCTAAATACGATTAAAATCACTAAGGAATTGGTACTCAGTAAATTAATGGGACTCAAGGCGGATAAATCCCCTGGACCTGATGGCTTACATCCTAGGGTCTTGAGGGAAGTGGCAGTAGGGATTGTGGATGCTTTGGTAATAATTTTCCAAAAGGTCCCGGCAGATTGGAAAACTGCTAATGTAACACCCTTATTTAAAAAGGATAGTAGACAGAAGGCTGGAAATTATAGACCAGTTAGCCTAACATCTGTGGTAGGTAAAATTTTGGAGTCTATTATTAAGGAGACAGTAGCGGAACATTTGGACAAACATAATTTAATAGGACAAAGTCAGCATGGCTTTACGAAGGGGAAGTCATGTCTGACAAATTTGCTTGAGTTCTTTGAGGACATAATGTACAGGATGGATAAAGGGGAACCAGTGGACGTAGTGTATTTAGACTTCCAGAAGGCATTCGACAAGGTGCCACATAAAAGATTATTGCTCAAGATAAAGAATCACTGGATTGGGGGTCATATTCTGGCATGGGTGGAGGATTGGTTATCTAACAGGAAGCAGAGAGTTGGGATAATGGTTCATTCTCGGACTGGCAACCAGTAGCCAGTGGTGTTCCGCAGGGGTCGGTGCTGGGTCCCCAACTCTTTACAATCTATATTAACGATTTGGAGGAGGGGACCGAGTGTAACATATCGAAGTTTGCAGATGATACAAAGATGGGAGGGAAAGTAGAGAGTGAGGAGGACATAAAAAACCTGCAGGGGGATATAGACAGGCTGGGTGAGTGGGCGGAGATTTGGCAGATGAAATACAATATTGGAAAATGTGAGGTTATACACTTTGGCAGGACAAACCAGAGAGCAAGTTATTTTCTTGATGGCAAGAGACTGGAAAGTACTGCAGTTCAAAGGGATCTGGGGGTCCTAGTGCAAGAAAATCAAAAAGTTAGTATGCAGGTGCAGCAGGTGATCAAGAAGGCCAACGGAATGTTGGCGTTTATCGCTAGGGGGATAGAATATAAAAACAGGGAGATATTGCTGCAGTTATATAAGGTATTGGTGAGACCGCACCTGGAATACTGCATACAGTTTTGGTCTCCATACTTAAGAAAAGACATACTTGCTCTCGAGGCAGTACAAAGAAGGTTCACTCGGTTAATCCCGGGGATGAGGGGGCGGACATATGAGGAGAGGTTGAGTAGATTGGGACTCTACTCATTGGAGTTGAGAAGAATGAGAGGCGATCTTATTGAAACATATAAGATTGTGAAGGGGCTTGATCGGGTGGATGCGGTAAGGATGTTCCCAAGGATGGGTGAAACTAGAACTAGGGGGCACAATCTTAGAATAAGGGGCTGCTCCTTCAAAACTGAGATGAGGGGAAACTTCTTCACTCAGAGGGTAGTAGATCTGTGGAATTTGCTGCCCCAGGAAGCTGTGGAAGCTACATCATTGAATAAATTCAAAGCAGAAATAGACAGTTTCCTGGAAGTGAAGGGAATTAGGGGTTACAGGGAGCGGGCAGGAAATTGGACATGAATTTAGATTTGAGATTAGGATCAGATCAGCCATGATCTTATTAAATGGCGGAGTAGGCTTGAAGGGCCAATTGGCCTACTCCTGCTCCTATTTCTTATGTTCTTATATTCTAACAACAGTGCTGTGGGATAAGCTATCTATGAAAGGAGGTTTGCAATGCAGAAATGTAGCTGCAGACAACAGCAGCAAGTAACACACCAAAAGTAATGTAAATACTGCTGCGCGTGAAGCAGAATAACCACTCAGAACTTTAAATGCAATATTAAACTGTCAATCATACTGTTAAGAATCAACCTAATATCTGCAGCGATTCCAACAGGGGTGTGCTAATCGTTGCTGCGGTCCATGGGTGCCTGATAATATTTGAAGGGGTTTCCCACGCAGTAAAGTTTGAAAACCACTGCATTAGGTAGTGTAATGTTACTGGAAAAGAGTCGTGAAATGTTATGTCGGATCAAGCATGTTACTCAGTCTGAATGCTAATGGTGGGAGCGCCGTAACTGGGGAAAAATGTGAACTGAGTAGTGAGTGAGATCACAAGATGGTTTGTTGGGAGCAGATCGACAGAGAAGTAGCAGAGAGAGAGAAGGTGCTGAATCAGTGGACTTATGAATAATAAACATTAATGAGATTAACAACAGATTTTTAATCAGTATCTCTGAAATAGATCAAAGCTAGAACTGGACCAATAGTAGACATATCTACCTTATGTGTGTGATATGTTGATATTATAGACTGGCAATTAACATCCTGTAAATACCAGATAAAATATAATAGGAAGGGAAGCCAATATGACCCTGTAATGAATAATGGTTAATCTTCTGTGGCTCAATCTCTATAACTGTGTCTCTTGCTCTGTAATTCTTTTTATCTATTTCTGTTTGTCTTTCATTTTTTGTGAGTGTCACTCCATAAATATAATTTGCACATACTTTCATGTCAGTCGAATATCTCTGTTACTGTTTTTCTCACTATTCCGTGCCTCTTTCTGTCTTTCCTGTGTTTCAGTCTCTTTCTATATTTCTCCCACACATTTTTCCTCTCTATATATCTCCCTCTTTTTCAATATGTTTTTCTCTCTCTGTCCCTTTTATTCTCATCTCTCTGGAGACAGAGCCAGGTTCTCGGATCAGACTGCACAATAGTTGCAGAAATGATCTTGCCTCTTCCTTGTCACCAATAAATCCAATAAGGAATTCAGGAGAAACTTCTTTGCCCAGAGAGAGGTGAGAATGTGGAACTCGCTACCTCAAAGAGTAGTTGAGGCGAATATCATAGATTCATTTAAGGGAAAGCAAAATAAACACATGAGGGAGAAAGGAAAAGAAGATTATGTTGATAGGGTGAGATGAAGTAGGGTGAGAAGAGACTCATGTGGAGCATAAACACCAGCATTGATCAGTTGGGCCGAATGGCCTGTATGTAATTCTATGTAAGTCCCACGGACGATTGTAACTGCCTAGTTCCTGGCAAGGTTAAAATTGCCTCTCATTGTGCCAAAGGCAAATGTTAGTATTGTATTTAATCAGTTCATATTTTAATGCTCTGCAACCCTTTGAAGAATTCTGCTTCATCTCCAGAACGTACTAAGAGCGCTTCAAGTTCACCATATTCATTAAATATTTATTTCATCATCGGACCATAAACTCAATTAAATTTGACGCAGGTGCTTTCATTAATACCTCTCCAAAGAGACTGACCAGGTTTAGCATCTAATATTGCATTCAGGGGTTCCCTTGAGAGTTATCATTTGGAAATGATTTCAGGCAAGACAGCAAATAACACTATTCTGTGCAAGCAAGCATGACAGCCTCTGAAAGATGGGATCCTATGAAGGTATTAATTGGAAGATGCTCAAATCTAACTACGTCATAGTAAGCAAAGCTCTTCCTATAATCTGTCCTGCTGCACACATTGAGTATAATTATATATTTGTTTACTCCATTCACTCCCAATTCTCATATAAATTAAGAATTGAAACTTTGAGTTATTATTTCGTGCATTTTCTTTTTCTTCTGCAGGGACTGTGCGCTCAAACTTTCTTTGGTCACCTGCATTCCTGCAATGATGCCACCTTTAACCTGAAGGTAAGTTTTTCTTGCATGTGCCTATTTATATAGAAACTGAAAATACAATAAAGAGTCAGCACGGATTTCAAAAGGGAAAGTCATGCTTGACCAACCTTATTGAATTCTTTGAAGAAGTAACAGAAAGGGTAGACCAGGGTAATGTAGTAGATGTAATATATTTGGATTTTCAAAAGGCCCTTGATAAGGTAGCACGTAGTAGACTCATGACTAAGGTGGAGTCAGGGGAAAAGTAGCAGAATGGATAACAAGCTGGTTACAAAACAGAAAACAAAGAGTATGGGTTAAGGGTAGTTACTCAGACTGTCAAAAGGTGGGAAGTGGTGTTCCACAGGGATTGGTGCTGGGATCACTGTTGTTCACCATTTACAAAAATGAATTGGACTCAGGAATCGGAAGTACAACTTCAAAATTTGAGGATGACACCAAATTGGGGGGATAGTTAATACTGAGGAGGATTGCGACAAAATACAAAAATACATTAATAAACTTGCAGAATGGGCATGTATTTGGAAAATGAATTTCAATATAGATAAATGTGAGGTGGTGCATTTTGGTAGGAAGAATAAGGAGGCCTCATACTCCTTGGATTATAAGAATCTAAATGGGGTGGAGGTTAATAAGGCCATAATTAAGGCCATAAAAAAAAGCAAACAAAGTACTGGGGTTCATTTCTGGAGGGATAGAATTGAAAAGGTGGGAAGTGTTGTTAAACTTGTATAGAACCTTGGTTAGACCACAGTGGAGTACGTGCACAGATCTGATCTCTGTATTACAAGAAGGATATAGAGGCACTGGAGAAGGTGCAAAAAAGATTTACAAGGATGATACCAGAACTGAGAGCTTGTACCCATCAGGTAAGATTGAACAGGCTGGGGCTCTTTTCTTTAGAAAAGAGAAGGCTGAGGGGTGACCTGATAGAGGTCTTTAAGATTATGAAAGAGAAGATGTTTCTGCTTGTGGGGGAGACCAAAACTAGGGCCATAAAGATCAGATAGTCACTAATAAATCCAATATTGAATTCAGGAGAAACTTCTTTACCAAGATAATGGTAAGAATGTGGAACTTGCTACCACAAGGAGTAGTTGAGGCGAATCGCATAGATGCCTTTAAGGGGAAGCTAGATAAGTACATGAGGGAGAAAGGAATAGAAGATTATGTTGATAGGGTTAGATGAAGAGGGGTGAGAGGAGGCTCATGTGGAGCATAAACACTGGCATAGACTAGTTGGGTAGAATGGCCTGTTTCTGTGCTGTACATTCTATGTAATCCTATGTATATCTGTCACGCATGTGGTTTGCTAGCTCTCACTGAACAAGATAGCAGGTATTCTGAAAAAGGGTGAGATTATTTTCCTTGGTAACTACAAGTTACTAACTGTTTACTTCAGTAAGCACTTAGCATGCACAACCGCTTGCCACAATGAATAGTTTGCCCTTCATACTCAGAGGAGAAGCATTATTTCATGCATCCTGTTGTTCGCAGCTATAGGGTAAGGACTTAAAAATGATACTTCACAGTGTGATTGCTTTTGGAATCTTACAACCCCTCAGGAACATTTGCATGAGCAGCTCATAATGGCTAAGATTTATCATATTTGCTGTTTCACATAATTGATTTAGGTATTTGTTCTCTGCAGTATTCTATTTAATAAATTATGAACTTCACACAAATATAGACGCTCCCTTGAAAGTGTTACTAGCATCTATTAAGCGCACTGTGACTTAAATGCAATTAGTATTCAGTGTGATAGCCTGACAACAATCTATTGTGGTTTAAAACAAAGCTGCAGAGTCCGATATTCTCAACAGTGGCTGCCTTTAAAAAACATCACATTTAACTTTTAGTTTTTTTTAAATGCTTATTGTATTTAGGACTAAATACATATTGTGTAACAAACTTCCAGAGGGGTCAGAGCTGGAGAGTACCGGTGGGTACAATTCCAATGTAACTACCAGGATCATGGTCTGCAGGTGGTCAGGGACATTATGCTTTTCTTGTTTAACATGGATACTTTTTCATCTCTGTGTATGTCTCGTGTTTCTTAATCTATCTGTTTCCATTATATAGATCTCATTCTTCCTCTTTTTCACCTATCTCTGCTCCCCTTCCCCTCTTGTCAGCCGTGGCTCAATGGGTAACACTCTGACCTCTGAATCAGAAGGTCGTGGGTTTAAGCCTCACTTCAGATTCTTGAGCACATAATCTAGGCTGACACTGCCAGTGGAGTACTGAGGGAGTGCTGCACTGTTGGAGGTGCAATCTTTCGGTTGAGACGTTAAACCAAAGCCCCATCTGCCCTCTCAGGTGGACGTAAAAGATCCCATGGCACTATTTTGAAGAAGAGCGGGGGAGTTGTCCCTGTGTCCTGGCTAGTATTTATCCCTCAACCAACATCACTAAAACAAATTATCTGATCATTATTACATTACTCTTTGTGGGATCTTGCTGTACGAAAATTAACTCTCACATTTCCTACATTACAACAATGACTGCACTTCAAAAGTACTTCATTGGCTGTGAAGCACTTTGGGATGTCCTGAGGTCATGAAAGGCGCTATATAAATGCAAGCCTTCCTTGCTTTCTCTTTGCAGTTGCATTGATTTTAGCAGATGGAGTTACATTACGGTTCACTTCACAGCCACAAATGCTTCTGTTTTTCACACTGAATTTTATGTTGATTACAACAAATGACCATACATTAACATTACAGTAAGGTACCATAAGAAGTGATGTTGAGAATGATTTTGCATATCCATAGTATTTGTTTTATTTTAACAATTGACGCCTGATAAAATAATTCACTGTAAATATTGATGTGAAAAATTCATCATTATATCTTTGTTAACCCATAAGGACTTTGGCTACCTATGACTCGATTCTCTGTGTTTTAAGTCACTGTAAGTAACTGAGGGCATTTCTGCAGCAAACAGAAAACGCTGGACACACACAGGAGGTCAGTCAGCATCTTTGGACGGACCAGACAAGTTAACAATTCAGACACACAGCCCTTCATCAGAACTAAGGGCTGTATGTCTGAAACATTAACTTACCTGGTCTCCATATTATTAAAAGGATGTAGAGGTACTGGAGAAAGTACAAAAAAGATTTACAAGGATGATACCAGAACTGAGAGGATATACTTATCAGGAAAGGCTGAACAGGCTGGAGCTCTTTTCTCTAGAAATGAAAAGGCTGAGAGGTGATCTGATAGAAGTCTTTAAAATTATGACGGGGTTTGATAAGGTAGACTTAGCGCAAATGTTTCCACTTGTGGGAAGTCCAAAATTAGGGGTCATAAATATATGGTAGCCACTAATAAATCCAATAGGGAATTCAGGAGAATCTTCTTTATTCAGAGAGTGGTGAGAATGTGGTACTTACTACCACAAGGAGTAGTTGAGGCGAATAACATAGATGCATTTAAGGGGAAGCTAGATAAACACGTGAGGGAAAAAGGAATTGAGGGATATGTTTATAGGGTTAGATGAAGAGGGGTGGGATTAGGCTTGTGTGGAACATGAACACTGGCATGGACCAGTTGGGGTGAATGGCCTGTTTCTGATCTCTAAATTCTATGTAAATCACTTGTTCGCTCCATAGCTGAAGGACCTTCCCTGTGTTTCCAGCATTTGCAGTTTATCTGTTTGGTTGCAGCTGAAACCCTGATACTATACAGGGGTACCATATTTCAAGTAACAGAGACAATCAAAATAATTTTTCAGGTTAAATTTCAACTAAATTTATTTATCCAATAATGTGATAAAAATAGCATTTCATGTATTCATTTGAACATAAGAAGATAAGAACATAAGAAATAGGAGCAGGAGGAGGCATCCAGCCCCTCAAGCCTGCTCTGCCATTCAACAAGATCATGGCTGACCTCCACCTCAACACCATTTTCCTGCACTATCCCCATATCCCTTGATGCCTTTAATATCTGGAAATCTCTCAATCTCTGTTTTGAATGTACTCAATGACTGAGCCTCCGCAGCCCTCTGGGCTAGAGAATTCCAAAGATTCACCACCTCACTGTGAAGAAATTTCACCTCATCTCAGTCCTAAATGGCTTACCCCTTATTCTGAGACTGTGACCCCTGGTTCTAGACCCCCCCAGCCAAGGGAAACATCCTCCCTGTATCTATCCTGTCGAGCCCTGTAAGAATTTTGTATGTTTCAATGAGATCACCTCTCATTCTTCTAAACTCTAGAGAATACAGGCCTAGTCTACTCAATCTCTCCTCATACAACAATCCCGCCAGTCTGGTGAACCTTTGTTGCACTCCCTCTATGGCAAGTATATCCTTTCTTAGGTAAGGAGACCAAAATTGTACACAATACTCCAGGTGCAGTTTCACCAAGGCCATATATAATTACAGTAAGACATCTTTAGTCCTGTACTCAAATCCTCTTGTAATAAAGGCCAACATACCATTTGCCTTCCTAATTGCTTGATGCACCTGCATGTTAGCTGCTAGTGACTCATGTACAAGGACACCCAGGTCCTTTTGAACATCAACATTTCCCAATCTCTCAACATTTAAAAAATACTCTGCATTTCTGTCTTTCCTACCAAAGTGGATAACGTCACATTTTTCCACATTATATTCCATCTGCCATGTTCGTGCCCTGCTCATTTAGCCTGTCTATATCCCCTTGAAGCCTCTTTGCATCCTCCTCACAACTCACATTCCCACCTAGTTTTGTGTCATCAGCAAACTTGGAAATATTACATTTGGTCCCCTCATCCAAATCATTGATATAGATTGTGAATAGCTGGGGCCCAAGCATTGATCCCTGCGGTACCCCACTAGTCACAGTCTGCCATCCTGAAAAAGACCTGTTTATTCCTACTCTCTTTTAACCAACTCTCAATTCATGCCAGTATATTACCCTCAATTCCATGTGCTCTAACTTTGTTCACCAACCTCCTGTGTGGGACCTTATCAAAAGCCTTCTGAAAATCTAAATACACCACATCCACTGGTTCCCCCTTATCTATTCTACTAGCTATATCCTCAAAAAACTCCAATAGGTTTGTCAAACATGATTTCCCTTTCATAAATCCAATTTGACTCTGCTAAATCCTATTATTATTTTCTAAGTGTCCTGTTATCATATCTTTTATAATAGATTCTAGCATTTTCCATACTACTGATGTCAGGCTAACCGGTCTGTAGTTCCCTGTTTTCTCTCTCCCTCCTTTCTTAAATAGTCGGGTTACAGTTGCTACCCTCCAATCTGCAGGAACTATTCCAGAATCTATAGAATTTTGAGCTGTTCTATAGATTACAGATGTTTCCCTGTTCATATATCATACTTTTGGCAAAAGAGCTCGAGGTGAGATGAGGGGAATTTTTTTAACGTATTATTATGATCTGGTTATTATGATCTGGGATGCATTGCCTGAAAGGGTGGTGGAAGCAGATTAAATAGTAACTTTCAAAAGGGAATGGGATAAATACTTGAAGGGGAGAAAATTGCTGGGCAGGGGAGTGGAACTAATTAGATAGCTCATTCAAAGAGCCGGCAGAGGCACGATGGGCTGAATGGCCTCCTTCTGTGCTGTAAGATTCTATGATTCGATGACTTTTACAGTTTATCCAAGAGTACTGAATTAGCTCCTCTCTCTCTCACACGTAGAAATAACATTAGAGACTACGGCCCTAAACAAAATGAATATGCTGTTGGTAATACTATAATAAATGCAGTTTTTATGCAGTGTAAACTACTCAGCCTCAACTATATTAAATGTTATTTCTTCAAAGGGCACTTTCTTATTAAATATACCTGCAGTATTGTGCTTTCAATGAAGGGATTAATTTTTCCAGTAGATTTGTGTAAACTTTATATTGAAAAATAGTGATGATAATGTCAATAATATATGTTCTGCATGCTTTTTCGTGATTGTTCTAGATTTTAAATTGCTTTTGCTTTCTTCCAAGTTATTTATGTGTAACAGTAGCTTTCTTAGAGGACACAATAAACCCCAGGTCCTTCACAACTTATGGTATGTATCCCAGTAAAAAGCGCTCTGTGTATGAATTTTATTGGGCCATACATAAAATTAGCGCATCCTACTTTGCTAAACTTGCATCAATTTTACTCACATTTGTAATTCTCCCTTTCCCTTGTGTCACTCTCACTTTGCTTTCCAAGAAAGGGCGCATCTGATTACAAAAATACAAAGAGAACTCCAGGAGAGTGACATTGGTCAATGCCAGTAGCGCAAAACAAGCTGATAGTGAATCGGCAACCCATTTCATTCTTTCCTGTTGAAGGTAATGTAAAAGAAAATTAGGTGTGGTGCCAGCTGTGGCTTAGTGGTAGCACCCGTGCTTCTGAGTCAGTAGATTGTGGGTTTAAGTCCCACTTTAGGGACTTAAGAATAAATTCTAGGCTGACACTCCAGTGCAGTACTGAGGGAGTGCTGCACTGTCAGAGGTGCTGCCTTTCAGATGAGTTGTAAAAGAGAGGCCTCATGTGCCCTTCCAGGTGGATGTAAAAGATCCCATGGCACTGTTCTGAAGAAGAGCAGGGGAGTTCTCCCTGGTGTTGTGGCCAATATTTAGCCCTCAGCCAACACCACAAAAAACAGATTATCTGGTCATTATTACATTGCTGTTTGTGGGACCTTGCTGTGCAAAAACTGTCTGCCGCGTTTCCTACATTACAGCAGTGACTACACTTCAAAAGTACTTCACTGGCTGTAAAGCGTTTTAGGACGTCCTGGGGTTGTGAAAGGTAGAGTCTTTTTTCTGATCTTTAATAATTATTGCTTTATTTATTTTTGTTTTTGTTTTTTATTTGGGTGGGTTGGTAGTTGTTTTACTGATATTACCTTTTGTTCTGTATCACACCTATTCCCTGCTGTAAAGGGGATATTAGTGTAGTGGTTATGGTCCTTGACTAGGAAAATAGAGAGTGTGAGATCAAACCTAACCATGGCAAATTGTAGAACTGAATTTAATAAATCTGATAATTTATGGCTAATGTCAGGAAAAATGATCATCAGGGCTTTTTTTGTCATAAAAATCCAACAAGGTTTTTTTTTATTCGTTCATGGGATGTGGGCGTCGCTGGCGAGGCCGGCATTTATTGCCCATCCCTAATTGCCCTTGAGAAGGTGGTGGTGAGCCGCCTTCTTGAACCGCTGCAGTCCGTGTGGTGACGGTTCTCCCACTGTGCTGTTAGGAAGGGAGTTCCAGGATTTTGACCCAGCGACGATGAAGGAACGGCGATATATTTCCAAGTCGGGATGGTGTGTGACTTGGAGGGGAATGTGCAGGTGGTGTTGTTCCCATGTGTCTGCTGCTCTTGTCCTTCTAGGTGGTAGAGGTCGCGGGTTTGGGAGGTGCTGTCGAAGAAGCCTTGGCAAGTTGCTGCAGTGCATCCTGTTACTGATATCCTTCATGGAAGGGAACTCTACCTAGTCTGGCTGATTTGTGACTCCAGTCTCACAATGTATGGTTGACTTTTAATGCCCTCTGAATTAGCCTAGCAAACCACTCAGTTGTTTTTGCTACAGAACAGAATCATTAGAAAAATATCAGGACAAGACTCAGTCAATCCAGCTTAGTTGACCCCGTGAAGTCCTCCTCACTAACATCTGCCCAAGATGGGAGAACTGCCCCGTGGAATAATCAAACAACAGACTGATACAGTCATACAGCCTGCATCCCAGACTGGATGTGCCCCGTGGCCACCAGCAGAACAGATTCACCAGAGATGGGACATAATGGTATTGTCAGGTCAGCTTGGTCTCGGAATCTTCAACATTCATTCTGGTCTCTACGAAATTTCATGGCTTCAGGTCAAACAAGGCCAAGGAAACCTCCTGCTGATCACCACCTACTACACCCCCTCAACTGGAAAATCAGTACTCCTCCAACTTGAACATCTGGAAGAAGCACTGAGGGTAGCAAGGGCACAGAGTGGCTTGGTAATACCACCACTGGCCACATTTTGAATGACATAGCTGCCAGACTGATGAGGGAGCCAACATGAGGGCGTAACCTATTTGACCTCATCCTCACCAAACTACCTATCACAGGCACACATCCGTTCATGATAGCACTGGTAGGAGTGGCCACTGTCCAGTCCTTGTGAAGACAAAGTCTTATATTTATAGTGAGAACTCCCTCCAATGTGTGCAGCACTGCAGCTGTGCTAAGCAAGACAGACTAAGAACAGATCCGGCCACCCAAAACTAGGCCTCCAGGAGGCTTGCGGCTATTAGTAGCAGCGCAATTGTATGTCATCACAATCTGTAACCTTATGGCCTGACACATCCCTCAGTTCTCCATCACCATGAAGCTTGGAGACCAACTCTAGTTCAAAGGGGAGCATAGAAGGGCATGCCAGGAGCAGCATCAGGCATACCTCAGAATGAGGCACCAAGCTACAAGCCTACCCACAGGCTAAACACCATCCTGACTTGAACATGTACCTTTATTCCTTTATCGTCACTGGGTCAATACCCTGCAATTTCCTACCCAACACCATTGTGGGGGCACCATCAGCACAACAACTCCAGCAGTTCAAGGAGAAGGCCCATCGCCACCTTTCAGTGCAATCAGGAATGGGGCAATAAATGCAGCATTACCAGCATCGCTCACATCCCAGATAAGATATTTTTAAGCAATGCTCTTGTCAGGCTGTAAATGTCTCCAATGGTCTGGATTAGCGCTTAAAACCTTGCTAGAAATGCTGACCAAAAGAAATCTTCTCATATTTGTTTACAATGTTGCTACACGTAGCAACCAGAGGCAATCATCCCTAATAGTGAAGAGATAGAAAGGAGATGTTGAGATCAACCAAAAAGAGGTGGGTTTCCGGGCTGTGTATTTGCCTGTTGCTAAACATAGAAACATAGAAAATAGGAGCAAGAGTAGGTCATTCGGCCCTTCGGGCCTGCTCCGCCATTCAAAATGATCATGGCTGATCGTCTAACTCAGTACCCTGTTCCCGCTTTTTCCCCATATCCCTTGATCCCTTCAGCATTAAGAAATATATCTATCTCCTTCTTGAATACATCTAATGACTTGGCCTCCACAGGTTCACCACCCCTTGAGTGAAGAAATTTCTCCTCATCTCGGTTTTAAATGGCATACCCTGTATCCTGAGACTGTGACCCCTAGTTCTGGACTCCCCAGCCATCGGGAACATCCTCCCTGCATCTAGTCTGTCTAGTCCTGTTAGGATTTTATATGTTTCGATGAGATCACCTCTCATTCTTCTAAACTCTAGTGAATACAGGCCGAGTCAACCCAATCTCTCCCCATACGTCAGTCCTGCCATCCCAGGAATCAGTCTGGTAAACCTTCGTTGCACTCCCTCCATGGTAAGGACATCCTTCCTCAGATAAGGAGACCAAAACTGCACACAATACTCCAGATGTGGTCTCACCAAGGCCCTGTATAACTGCAGTAAGACATCCCTGCTCCTGTACTCAAATCCTCTTGCAATGAAGGCCAACATACCATTCGCGTTCCTAACTGCTTGCTGCACCTGAATGCTCACTTTCAGCGACTGGCACAAGGACATCCTCACCCAACTTGTCTGAATCACATTGGAGCCTCTTTGCATCCTCCTCACAGCTCACATTCCACCCCAGCTTTGTGTCGTCTGCAAACTTGGAAATGTTACATTCCATTACCTCATCCAAATCATTGATATATATTGTGAATAGCTGGGGCCCAAGCACTGATCCCTGCCACCCGGAAAAAGACCCGTTTATTCCTACTCTCTGTTTCCTGTCTGTCAACCAATTCTCAATCCATGCCAGTATATTCCCCCCAATCCCATGTGCTTTAATTTTGCACGCTAACCTCTTGTGTGGGACCTTATCAAAAGCCTTCTGAAAATCCAAGTACACCACATCCACTGGTTCTCCCCTATCTATTCTATTAGTTACCTCCTCAAAAAACTCCAGTAGATTTGTTAAGCATGATTTCCTTTTCATAAACCCATGCTGACTTTGTCCAATCCCGTTAATGCCTTCTAAGTGTTCTGTTATCACATCTTTTATAATAGACTCTAGCATTTTCCCATTACTGATGTTAGGCTAACTGGTCTGTAATTCCCTGTGTTTTCTCTCCCTCCTTTTTTAAATAGTGGGGTTACATTTGCCACCCTCCAATCTGTAGGAACTGTTCCAGAGTCTATAGAATTTTGGAAGATGATCACCAATGCATCCACTATTTCCAGGGCCACTTCCTTTAGTACTCTGGGATGTGGATTATCAGGCCCTGGGGATTTGTCAGCCTTTAGCTCCATTAATTTCCCTAGCACTATTTTTTTACTAATACTGGTTTCCTTCAGTACCTCCCTCTCACTAGACCCTTGGTTCCCTAACATTTCCGGGAGGTTATTTGTGTCTTCCTTTGTGAAGACAGAACCAAAGTATGTATTTAATTGTTCTGCCATTTCTTTGTTCCCCATTATAATTTCCCCCATTTCTGACTGTAAGGGACCTACATTTGTCTTCACTAATCTTTTTCTCTTGACACATTTATAGAAGCGTTTACAGTCAGTTTTTAAAATCCCCTGGCCCTGAAAACCCTCTGACCTTTGATCCGGGTGTAAATACCGGCAAAGTTAGCGGGGTCAGGAGAAGGTTGCTAAATTTAAATATGATAGGCAGGCACTTGTGCCACTATGGGCACATCTTGGGTTCCTTTCATGGGGGAGCTATGGGGAATCCTAGTGTACACTGGCCACACTAAGGAGGCCGCTGAGCTCTGCTGGAAACATTCCGTACTTGCCGCATTAGGGGGGAGGGCTGAAAAATTAATCCAAATCTTTCTTCAGGGATCCAGACCAAGACCCCCAGGCCTAGATTCCCATAGCCACCGGTCAGTGGGCTGCTATGCCTGCTTCCACTTGGTGTACCACCCCGCCAATGCTCCACCAAGCTGGGGGCATTGGACCTCCTGGCCTGAAAGTCCCCTCCTCAAGCTGTGCCCCCTTTTATGCTGGTGGCCTTGCTTGGGGTGGGTGGAGACTCCACCCTTGATAATACCCACTGGAAACTGCCAGTGTAACTGGGCCCCAGCCTAACTTGGAACCCATTTGCCAGACTCTTGCCAGAGTTACACTGGGAATTTCCTGAAGGGTTGCAGATTTTCAGCCCTACTGTGTTCTTACTACTGGGCTACCTATATATCAGAGTTGTACATAACATGGAGCAGCATTACTCAAATAAACAGCACACTTAAACCACAAAATAATATTTACTTTGAGGCACATGCCTGTGCTACATCATGTAAAGCAAATAATCAGTTGAAACAAGACACCTGAGATGCTTACACTTTTTTGGGGTAGATTCTAACTATCGGGCAGCTCACCTGCTGTAGCTTGCCAGTTCTGGGCCAATGCATCATTGGACAGCCCAGCTGGTAGCAATGTTGGTCAGGTGACGAGGTAGGGTCACGGGGGGTGGTGTTGGGAACGACCCACATTATTTTTGTGGAGCCCGGAGGAGCACCTGCTCTTCCTGGCCTCACAAGAATAGTTTTAAAGATACTGTGTTTGGTCCTCTTGGGCTGTACTCCCAGGTAAAACCACCTGCGAGGACAGACAGGGCCTCAGTTTAACGTCTCATCCAAAAGGCTCCTCCGACAGTGCAGCACTCCGTCAGTACGGCACTGAAATGTCAGGCTGGATTTTGCGCTCAAGTCTCTGGGGTGAGGCTTGAACCCAAAACCTTCGACTTAGAGGCACCCACTGAGAGGCAGCTGACACCTTAATCACTCACACGATAATGGCTGTTTCTGCACAGATGTGCTACTTCTGTTTTTCTGTGAGGAGTTCACAGTAGAAAAGCACAATGGTATTATAGTTATATAAATTCATCACATGCCCTAAAAGGCCAAGGGAATGCAGTCTCCAGTTTCATTCAAAGTCTTTTGGAAAAAGTGAACAAATTCTCGAATCCTCACAGGATGAGGGGACTCACCCCTCTGCCCTTTAACTCCGATTGATGCACAGATTGTGCTCTGGGAAATTCTGCAATCTGCACATGCTCAGAATGTACAGACAACATTCTGGAAAATTCTACAAATTGCACATGCTTCGAAAGCATAGATGTAATTGAAAACTCATGTGGGGTGAAGATATCTTGTCAAAGTCCAAGCTTTTCAGACAGGCTTGGACCTTCAAGTAAAAACTTTAATGAAGGCAGCCGGTTCACCAATGCCCTGATTTTAAAATTCTCATCCTTTTGTTCAAATCCCTCCATGGCCTCGCCCCTCCTTATCTCTGTAACCTCCTCCAGCCCTACAACCCTCCGAGATCTCTGCACCCATCCAATTCTGGCCTCATGTGCATACCCCACTCCCTTCGCCCGACCATTGGCAGACGTGCTTTCAGCCATCTTGGCCCTAAGCTCTGGAATTCCCTCCCTAAACCTCTCTGCCTGTCTACCTCTCTCTCGTCCTGTAAGATGCTGCTTAAAACTTGCTCCTTTGACCAAGCGTTTAATCAACTTTTTTTCTTAATTCATGGGATGTGGGCATCGCTGGCGAGGCCGGCATTTATTGCTCATCCCTAATTGCCCTTGAGATGGTGGTGGTGAGCCACCTTCTTGAACCGCTGCAGTCCGTGTGGTGAAGGTTCTCCCACAGTGCTGTTAGGTAGGGAGTTCCAGGATTTTGACCCAGCAACAATGAAGGAACAGCGATATATTTCCAAGTTGGGATGGTGTGTGACTTGGAGGGGAACGTGCAGGTGGTGTTGTTCCCATGCGCCTGCTGCCTTTGTCTTTCTAGGTGGTAGAGGTTGCAGGTTTGGGAGGTGCTGTCGAAGAAGCCTTGGCAAGTTACTGCAGTGCATCCTGTAGATGGTACACACTGCAGCCACTGTGCGCCAGTGGTGAAGGGAGTGAATGTTTAGGATGGTGGATGAGGTGCCAATCAAGCGGGCTGCTTTGTCCTGGATGATGTTGAGCTTCTTGAGTGTTGTTGGAGCTGCACTCATCCAGGCAAGTGGAGAGTATTCCATCACACTCCTGACTTGTGCCTTGTAGATGGGAAGGTTTTGGTGAGTCAGGAGGTGAGTCACTCACTGCAAAATACCCAGCCTCTGACCTGCTCTTGTAGCCACACTATTTATGTGACTGGTCCAGTTAAGTTTCTGGTCAATAGGGACCCCCAGGATATTGACGGTGGGAGATTTGGCGATGGTAATGCCATTGAATGTCAAGGGGAGGTGGTTAGACTCTCTCTTGTTGGAGATGGTCATTGCCTGGCACTTGTTTGGCGCGAATGTTACTTGCCACTTATTTGCCCAAGCCTGGATGTTGTCCAGGTCTTGCTGCAGGTGGGCTCGGACTGCTTCATTATCTGAGGGGTTGCGAATGGAACTGAACACTGCAATCATCAGCGAACATCCCCGTTTCTGACCTTATGATGGAGGGAAGGTCATTGATGAAGCAGCTGAAGATGGTTGGGCCTAGGACACTGCCCTGAGGAACTCTTGCAACGGTGTCCTGGGGCTGAGATCTAATGTCCCAATTGCTTCTTCTTTGCCTCAGTGTCAATTTTTGTCTGATTACGCTCCTGTGAAGTGCCTTGGAATGTTTTACTATGTTAAAGGCGCTATATCAATGCAAATTGTTCTTATTGTAAAAGACACAAAACACAATTCGAGAAAATATTGGTGTGTTCAGCGTTCAGATTTCCAATACTTTCATATTTTCTGTTTTAATGAAGTCATAAGATCCTTTCTTTTAAGCAATGAAACAATTTTATCAAACTAGAGAAGAGAGTAACTTCACCCAGTCACACTCATCAACGTGTCACAAACAGCGTAATGGGGAATTTCTCGGCTTGTGTAATTTATTGGCACACTACTTGACTGCTGTGCCACAGAGTGCTTGTTTACAGGTGAACTTCCCCAAAAAGTAAGTTCTTGCCTTCAGCCAGGCGATCCCCTACAAGGCAGAAAGATCGAACAGCCACGTACACTCCTACTGGTTGGCTTAGAAGCAGCAATCACTGTGAGCTTGTAGTAGATTGCCTACCTACACTCTGAGACATGGAGCGGTGCATGGCTTAGAGTCTAGAAACAAAGTGGAAGGGTGGAGAAACAAGGGAATGAATTAAAGAAGCTCGAAGTTACCAATCTAACATTGGCGTGGCATAACTTAAGATGATTAAAGGATTTGATAGGGTAGATAGAGAGAAACTATTTCCTCTGGTGGGGGAGTCCAGAACAAGAGGGCATAACCTTAAAACTGGAGCTAGGTCATTCAGGGGTCATGTCAGGAAGCACTTCTTCACACAAAGGGGAGTGGAAATCTGGAACTCTCTCCCCCAAAAAGCTGTTGAGGCTGGGGGTCAATTAAAAATTTCAAAACTGAGATTGATAGATTTTTGTAAGGTCAGGGTATTAAGGGATATGGAACCAAGGTGGGTAAATGGAGTTAAGATACAGATCCGCCTTCTCTAATTGAATGGTGAAACAGGTTCGAGGGGCTGAATGGCTTACTTCTGTTCCTATGTTCCTATAAATACTGTTTGTTAGTTGCATTCTCCTGAAATAGTTATTCTAGTTGTGTGCTAAAAGAGGATGAGGGTAATTTCACCTTCATGACTTGGGCGTTAAACTAGTGGAGTGGACCAGTGGAAGCTAAAGTCAGGCGGGTTCTGTTTATCACTAGTTTATCACCCAAGTCGTGAAGGTGAAAATTACTCCTAATGATTCATTTATCTTTATGCTCTTAATCATTTTCTGAGATATTAAAGGTAACATTTAAACTAAAAACTTTCCTTTTCCCAACAGATGTTTTAAGCGTTATCTCATTATTTGGGGTAACTCTCCAGTGAAATGATGCTACTATCTGTAAGGGTAGTATGAAGTAGAACACCATGATCATCTGAGGCATGTGATTTTCCTCACAAGCCTCAAACATACATCTTTAAAACTGTCATCTCTGAGAGTGTTATCCTACAATATGAGCTACAGAGTGTATCTCAAATACTTCTGGTTGTATCACGTAAAGAAATTATATTCTTTTTCAAGATTAATTGTAGGAATTGCTAGAAAAATGTAAATATTCTAATGATCCAACTGTGTTTTCTTTTATTTCTAAAGAACTTTCTGTTCAGAAATCCTGTACTGCACAGGGACTCACAGCAATCAGAAAATTAAGAAGCTACAGTGGTCCTTCAGATCAAATTTATATGTAAAACCATTAAGGTTTACTTCATCAAATGTACTTGCAAGATAAATAATTTTCAAATGAATATACATATTTCTTCAACTGACCTATCATGTGATAGCCATTCACCCCCTCTATAAAAAATCCAGTCAATATTTGTTGGCAGTTGTTTTCTCTTCCCGGTGTTGGCCATGGCTCAGTTGGTAGCACTCTCACCTCTGAGTCAGCAGGTTATTTTACCCCTCTGTTCTTGGTCTTGTTCTCACGATGAGCCCTGAAGTAAATAACATGCCAGTCATAACAAATCCACAAGAGGACTATGAATTAAATTCTCAGATAACTTGAAAACAAATTGTGTGTTTTCCTAGGTAATAATAGAAACAAAAAAGAAAAAGGAATGATCTTATCTGGTTGTAAGACAGAGAAAGAAAAACTTCAAAAGCAATTAATATCAAGCCAGGAAACTTGTGATTGGAAGAAAAGAAAGTAAGAACTTGCATTGATATAGCACCTTTCATGACCTCAGGATGTCCCAAAGCAGTTTACAGCCGATAAAGTACTTTTGAAGTGTAGTCACTGTTGTAATGTAGGAAACAGTTTGCGCACAGCAAGGTCCCACAAACAGCAATGTGACAACAACCAGATAATTTGCTTTGGTGATGTTGGTTGAGGGATAAATAATGGCCAGGACACTGGAGAGAACTCCCCTGCTCTTCTATGAATAGTGCCATGAGACCTGAGAGAGCAGTCAGGGCCTTGGTTTAACATCTCATTCAAAAGATGACTCTCAGCTGATACTCCAGTGCAGTACTGGGGGATCACCGGACCGTTGGAGGTGCCATCTTTCAGATGAGATGTTAAACCGAGGCCCTGACTGGTCTCTCAGGTGGACATAAAAGACTCTATGGCACTATTCAAAGAATAGCAAAGCAGTTCTCCCTGGTGTCCTGGCCAATATTTATCCCTCAACCAACATCTCTAAAAAACAGGTGATCTGGTCATTATCACTTTTTGTGGGACCTTACTGGGTGCAAATTGGCTGCCACATTTCCTACATTACAACAGTGACTACACTTCAAAAGTACTTTATCGGCTGTAAACTGCTTTGGAACAACCTGAGGTCATAAAAGGTGCTATATCAATGCAAGTTCTTTCTTTCTTTTCTTCCAATCACAAGTTTCCTGGCTCAATATTAATTGCTTTTGAAGTTTTTCTTTATTTGACTTACAACCAGATAAGATCATTCCTTTTTCTTTTTTGTTTCTATTATTACCTTGGAAAACACACAACTTGTTTTCAGGTTATCTGCTAATTTAATTCATATTCCTCTTGCGGATTTATGACTGGCAGGTTATTTGCTTCAGGGTTCATCGTGAGAACAAGACCGAGAACAGAGGGGTCATGTAAGGAGGTCAAAAGTAATGGAAAAACCAATCAAAATTATTTTAAAAGCTGTAAGTAACCAAACAGCAGTGAAGGCTGGGAGTCATAAAAAGCTGGATGAAGATAACTGAAATGAGTATCAGAAGAGTGAAGGCAATGAAAAGGTGGATTATAGATAGCTGCTGGGGAATCAAAGAATTCCTCTACGCACAGTTAATGGAGAATAAAACATCAGATAGGCCCTTTAAAGGATAAAGGGGTATAAGTATTGTTAAATATCAGGATATAGGCGTGTTTGATGAATTCTTCACATCTGTCTTCGTAGGTGTGATTTAATGGGCATATCCACTACATACAGTTTAATTGCTGGTTTGTCTTTTAGGCTGCTGGTTAACTTCTGGGTGTTTTTTGGACTGTTTTCTGACTGAGAAAACTTTAATTCATACTGCTGAGAGGAAGATTTTGCTGGTGCTGCACTGCTTTGATCTGCTTTCACAAACAGTGGTACTGCAGCTGTGCGTGGTCTGATCAGGCTGCCTTTGGGGCTGGAGGATGAAGGGCAACAGCAAGGGAGAGCGGGAGAGAGCAGGAGCAGCTCGCAGAAGAGAGAGGGGGAGAGCACAGCGCAGGAAGCCATACCCACAGCACTTCTCCGACATGAACATCACTGAGGCGTCTTCTCATCACAAAGGAAGAAGTCACTGAGCTATGTCATCTCCTGCAGCCATGGACAGCACTGCCTGTGGCTGTTAAGGTCGCCCTGGACCTAAACTTTTATGCCACAGGCTCCTTCCAGGCTGTAGCAGGTAACATCAGCAACATATAACAGTTTGCAGTCCACTGCTGTATCAAGGAGGTCACTGAGGCTCTCTAGAGACGTAAAGAAGATATTTTCACTTCTGGGGGAGACCAAAACTAGGGACCATAAATATAAGATAATCACTAATAAATCCAGTAGAGAATTCTGGAGAAACTTCTTTACTCAGGGAGTGGTTAGACTGTGGAACTGGCTACTACAAGGAGTAGATGAGGCATGGATGGATTTAAGGGGAAGCTAGATAAACACATGAGGGAGAGAGGAGTAGAGGGTTATGCTGATAGAATCATAGAAAGGTTACAGCACGGAAGGAGGCCATTCAGCCCATCGAGTCTGCGCCGGCTCTATGCAAGAGCAATCCAACTAGTCCCACTCTCCGGCCCTTTCCCCATAGCCCTGCAAATTTTTTCCTTTCAAGTACTTATACAGTTCCCTTTTGAAGGCCATGATTGAATCTGCCTCCACCACCCCCTTGGGCAGTGCATTCCAGATCCTAACCACTTGCTGTGTAAAAAAGTTTTTCCTCATGTCACCTTTGGTTCTTTTGCCAATCACCTTAAATCTATGTCCTTTGGTTCTTGACCCTTCAGCCAATGGGAACAGTTTCTCTCTATCTACTCTGTCTAGACACATCATGATTTTGAATACCTCTATCAAATCTCCTCGCAACCGTCTCTGTTCCAAGGAGAACAACCCCAGCTTCTCCAGTCTATCCATGTAACTAAAGTCCCTCATCCCTGGAATCATTCTATTAAATCTCTTCTGCACCTTTTCTAAGGTCTTCACGTCTTTCCTGAAGTTCGGTGCCCAGAACTGGACACAATATTCCAGTTGTGGCCGAACCAGTGTTTTATAAATGTTCATCATGACTTCAATACTTTTGTAATCTGTGTCTCTATTTATAAAGCCCAGGATCCCGTATGCTTTTTTAACCACTTCCTCAACCTGCCGTGCCACCTTCAACAATTTGTGCACATATGCCCCCAGATCTCTCTGTTCCTGTACCCATTTTAGAGTTGTGCCCTCTAGTTTATATTGCCTCTCCTCATTCTTCCTACCGAAATGTATCACTTCGCATTTTTCTGCGTTAAATTTCATCTGCCATGGGTCTGCCCATTCCACCAGCCTGTCTATATCCTCTTGAAGTCTATCACTATCCTCCTCACTGTTTACTACCCTTCCAAGTTTTGTGTCATCTGCGAATTTTGAAATTGTGCCCTGTACACCCAAGTCCAAGTCATTAATATATATATAGAAAAGCAATGGTCCCAGCACTGACTCCTGGGGAACGCCACTGTACACCTCCCTCCAGTCCAAAAAACAACCGTTCACCACTACTGTCTACTTCCTGTCCCTTATCCAATTCTGTATCCATGTTGCTACTGCCCCCTTTATTCCATGAGCCGCAATCTTAATGACAAGCCTACCATGCAGCACTTTATCAAACGCCTTTTGAAAGTCCATATACACCACATCAACTGCATTGCCCTCATCTACCCTCTCTGTTACCTCATCAAAAAACTCTCTCAGGTTAGTTAAACACAACTTGTCTTTAACAAATCCGTGCTGGCTTTCCCGAATCCATTCTCGTCCAAGTGACTGTTAATTCTGTCCCAGATTATCGTTTCTAAAAGTTTCTCCACCACTGAGGTTGAACCGAATGGCCTATCGTTGCTGGGTTTATCCTTGCACCCTTTTTTGAACAAGGGTGTAACATTTGCAATTCTCCAGTCCTCTGGCACCGACCCCTATCTACGGATGCTTGGAAGATTGTGGCCAGTACCTCTGCAATTTCCACCCTTACTTCCCTCAGCAACCTAGGATGCATCCCATCTGGACTGGGTGACTTATCTACTTTAAGTACAGTTAGCCTTTCAAGTACTTCTTCTTTATCAATTTTTAGCCCATCCAGTATCTCAACTATATCTTCCTTTACTGAGACTTTGGCAGCATCTTCTTCCTTGGTAAAGACAGATACAAAGCACTCATTTAGTACCTCAGCCATCCCCACTGCCTCCATGCGTAGATCTCCTTTATGGTTCCTAATCGGACCCACCCCTCCTCTTACTACCCGTTTACTATTTACATGCTTGTAGAAGACTTTTGGATTCCCTTTTATGTTGGCCGCCAGTCTATTCCCATCCTCTCTCTTTGCCCCTCTTATTTCCTTTTACACTTCTCCTCTGAACTTTCTATATTCTGCCTGGTTCTCACTTGTGTTATCAACCTGACAACTGTCATATGCCCCTTTTTTCCATTTCATCTTACTCACTACCTCTTTTGTCATCCATGGAGCTCTGGCTTTAGTTGCCCTACCTTTCTGCCTCGTGGGAATGTGCCTAGACTGTACCCGAACCATGTCCTCCTTAAAGGCCACCCACTGTTCAATTACAGTTTTGCCTGCCAATCTTTGATTCCAATTTACCCGAGTCAGATCTGTTCTCATTCCATTGAAATTGGCCCTCCTCCAATCGAGTGTTTTTACTTTAGAGTGGTCCGTGTCCTTTTCCACAGCTATTCTAAATCTTATGATACTATTATCGCTGCTCCCTAAATGCTCTCCCACTGACATTTGCTCCAAATGGCCCACCTCATTCCCTAGAACCAAGTCCAGCAATGCCTCCTTCCTTGTTGGGCATGGAACGTACTGGTTAAGAAAGTTATCTTGAACACACTTCAAAAATTCCTCCCCCTCTGTGCCCCTGATATTATTATTGTTATCCCAGTCTATATTAGGATAGTTGAAGTCCCCAGTTATTACTACTCTATAGCTTTCTGATAGGGTTACATGAAGTAGGGAGGGAACATAAACACTGACACAGAGCAGTTGGGCCAAATGGACTGATTCTGTGCTGTACATTCTATGTAATTCTACACCAGGAGGAACAGCTACATTACTTTCCCCATGGGCAGAGTGAACCAAGATGAGAGAGCACTAGGCTCACCTGCATTGCAGGCTTCTCCAGGGTTCAAGGTGCCATAGACTAAACCCATATTGCCTTGTGTGCTCCCCATCACCAGCCTGGCACCTTTATCAATTGAAAGGGATTTCATTCCCTCAATGTACAATGACCACAAACAGTGTATCATGCAGGCCTATTTCCTAGTAGCAGGCACGACTCATTCATCCTGCGCCATTCCTCTATACCACCTTTATTCCAACCAGGCTGGCTACTGGGCAACAAAGACGATCCCTTTCAAACATGGCTCATGACTCCTTTCAGGAACCCGGGCACAGTTGCAGAACTGGTCTACAATGAGAGCCATGGCACCAACCAGAAACATCATCGAACAGACAATTGGTCCGCTCAAGTACCGCTTCTGCTGCCTGGACCGTTCAGGAAGAGATTTTCAGAACAGTCCTGAGTGGGTATCCAGATTTGAGGTCGTCTACTACAAGCTCTATTACTTTACCTTAACAGCCCTTACCACCAACTGCCCAGCAAGAAGTGCAGCAGGAGCAGGAGGAGGAGCATCAAGAGGAGGAAGGACAGGAGAGGCATCAGCCACCAGTGCCCTTAGCTGCCAGAGCTCTGAGAGAGCAGCTTATCAAAGAACACCTCACCTGAACCATCCCTCCCATCCTTTTTTTTATTTGTTCATGGGGTGTGGGTGTCGCTGGCGAGGCCAGCATTTATTACCCATCCCTAATTGCCCTTGAGAAGGTGGTGGTGAGCCGCCTTCTTGAACCGCTGCAGTCCGTGTGGTGACGGTTCTCCCACAGTGATGTTAGGAAGGGAGTTCCAGGATTTTGACCCAGCGACAATGAAGGAACGGCGATATATTTCCAAGTCGGGATGGTGAGTGATTTGGAGGGGAACCTGCAGGTGGTGTAGTTCCCATGTGCCTGCTGCTCTTGTCCTTCTAGGTGGTAGAGGTCGCGGATTTGGGAGGTGCTGTTGAAGAAGCCTTGGCGAGTTGCTGTAGTGTATCCTGTGGATGGTGCACACTGCAGCCACTGTGCGCCGGTGGTGAAGGGAGTGAATGTTTAGGGTGGTGGATGGGGTGCCAATCAAGCGGGCTATTTTGTCCTGGATGGTGTCGAGCTTCTTGAGTGTTTTTGGAGCTGCACTCATCCAGGCAAGTGGAGAGTATTCCATCACACTCCTGACTTGTGCCTTGTAGATGGTGGAAAGGCTTTGGGGAGTCAGGAGGTGAGTCACTCGCCGCAGAATACCCAGCCTCCGACCTGCTCTTGTAGCCACAGTATTTATATGGCTGGTCCAGTTAAGTTTCTGGTCAATGGTGACCCCCAGGATGTTGATGGTGGGGGATTCGGCGGTGGTAATGCCGTTGAATGTCAAGGGGAGGTGGTTAGACCTGCTAGATCTGTTAAGGACTTCATACTAGATCAGGACTTCATACAAAACTGCTCTCAAGTGTGCAAGGGTGCCTCACCTATCCTTCAGATTTTCCTTTTCTTTCTAAGTGATAGTGCCTGGCCTTCACTCTGCACATCCTGCTGATGGCCTGGCTTAGACTGAGAAGTCCCCACATGGTGGATCAGAAGCACAACTCCAATGTGCTGTGCAACTGCATCGCCTCGTTGATACATGTTTTTAGTAGAAGTTTGGATGCTGCTTTGTGAGAACCAGAAAATTAAGATATCTGAAGCCCCCCAACAAAACAAAAATGCTCACCCTGCTCGTATTTCCATTGCTAATGATCAAATTCATTTTCTTGCACAGTAAGAAAGCAGTTTATGATCCAGTCCCTACTGTTATTAATACGCTGTTTAATATGTTTGCCCAATAGGTCATTTCAGGCGTTTTAGCATAGTGCCGTTGAGAGGTTTAATCAGGTTAACAATTTTGCAGAGACTTCCACAATATTGAGACTCTCCTTGAGCTGCCACTGTTGCATCTAGATGCGTGCGTGCACATGCATGTGTGACTAACCATTTCTTGAAGCATAAAAAAAATTAAAATCTGCCTTCTAAATACGTATTTGAGAGTTTGCCTCTAGGAGCCTATAGATCATTATGCCCCTGTTCATATATCCAACCTGATTCCCCAGTATTAAAATTATCCCCATCCTGCGTATTTTTAAAATAGTAAAATAGTAAAATCCACTCATACAGCTGGTAAGTTACTTACCAACATGGTTATCTGCCTTGCTTCCCCATACATACTGTCTGAAGAAATGTAGTTTGTAACATTACAATGTTCATCACAAGGGTGGAAACTTTCACCCTTTCTGTGGGGAATCAGTCTGGATGGTACAATTGGGATTCGAGGTATGACAGGTTAACCAGAATTCTAAACTACGAGTCACTGTCCTGTTTAGTAACGATAGTCAAGCAGAATTTCTTCAGTACAGCTTCTTTAGAGATGCATGGGACAAGAAAAGACTTGAAAAATCGGGGTTTTTTTGTTAGAAAAGTGCAGTATGATAGAAGTGTTTAAAAATATGAAAGGATGGGACAGGGTAGTTTGAAGCAGTCTGTTTCCATTAGTTGAGAGGTCAAGAACAAGGGGCTATAAATACCGGATTAAATGCAAGAGATTTGGAATAGAGGGCAGGAGAAACTTCTTTGCACAGAGAGTTGTGAGGATGTGAAATTCACTCCCAAGGTTAGTGGTTGAGGCAGAAACAATGTCAACATTCAAGATTAGATTGGAGAGGTGGATGAAGGAAAAGGGGATGGAGGGATATGGGTATAGGGTGAGTCAATGTGATTAGAACTTTTTGCTCATGTGGAGGGTAAATGCCGACACAGACTGGTTGGGCTGAATGGCCTGTGTCCTTGTTGTAATTTCTGTGTATTCTAGAAGCTGGCCCTCCTTTGAAGCTAGCATAAAACTCCAGGTCCTATGTGTTTGCCTCTACCTATATCTTAATTATCGCAAAAGGAAACAGGAAACTTTAGCAAGAATAGCAATTAACAGAAACTAGTTAAAATTTTCCAGCTTTGACCCATCTAAGATTCCATGTAGAAAGGTATGGGGCCAATTTTCCTGCTCACCCTCTCCCTTGACACTGGCCAGGCACGGATCATCTGAGGTGCACTGGACCTGCCCAGGCCTCAGTGCATTTGGATTTGGTGGGCCAGGTCATTTACATGGCCTAGTCCCACCCTTGGTGCAGGCTCACCCCTTGGCAAGAAGTTGCATCTGAAAGTGCGGCAGTAAAGTCAGCCACTGCCTATTTATCAAACAGACTAGGGTAGACTGAGATGAAAGTCTCCTCCTTTTGATGAATGGCTTCTCTGAGCCAAGATACCAGTTGACACAAGCCCACAGAACAAAGTTCCCATGATTCAACACTATTCTACACTCACTCAGCAATTACAGGCAACAATGAAATTGTACTTTTGGGATCGCATGGAATGCTCCATAGAGCTTTAGATTTGAGTAACTTTCTTGGGGTACTTTAGAGGAAATAGTGATCATCATATAACCCATTTTATAATTGATAGGAAAGAGTATTCCTTTTCCCAAAATATATTGACAAATTAAATTAATTGCACACAACACAAATTGTCACTAGGATGCATATTTTCTCTAGAAAAGAGAAGGCTGCGGGGTGACCTGGTAGAGGTCTTTAAAATTATGAAGTGGCTCGATAGGGTAGACGTAGAGAAGATGTTTCCACTTGTGGGGAGTTCAAAACTAGAGGTCATAAATATAAGATAGTCATTAATAAATCCAAAAGGAATTCAGAATAAACTTCTTTACCCAGACAATGCTGAAAATGTGGAACTTGCTACCATATGGAGTAGTTGAGGCCAATAGCATAGATGCATTTAAGGGGAAGCTGGACAAGTACATCAGGGAGAAAGGAATTGAAGGATATACTGATAGGGTTAGATAGGGTTAGAGAGAAGGCTCGTGTGGAACATAAACACCAGCACGGACTAGCTGGGCCGAATGGTCTGTTTCTGTGCTGTAAATTCTATGTAATTAATGTCTGAGGGTGAAATTCGACCTCCACATTAGCGCAAAATGGGCAATAATGAATCAGCAGCCCATTTTACATCCCGCCCTTTCGCTCTTGTCCATTTTGTACTACCGCCTGAATCAAATTTCACCCCATTTAGCTCTACTGCAATCTCAGGATGTTGGGATCACATGAAAGCTGTGTTTTTATCCTCCCTAACGTGCCTTTCTGAGGTCATTCCAAAATGCGATACATAAATCTGAAGCTTCATATATTACAAACAGCCTCCCTTATGTTTGCCTGACAGGGTGATACGGTTGTTTCCTGCGACTCATATGGAGTACTAAAGCTTTGGGATGTGCGAAAAGTAGCAATAATGCTTTCAGTTGATGCAGGCCCTCACCCTGGCAACCAAGTGGCCTTTCATCCATCAGGTAGGAATCTTTTCTTCTTGATCATCAAGGTGTCATATTAACTGGTTTTATTCTCAATTTACTTCAGTCTCTAGTCCAATTTGTTAGCCATTGGAAAAATATAGTTCATTCCGCAAACATAGAGAATATAGAGGTGGTGAAATGATGGTTTGGTTTTGCTCTGTTGAAAGTGGTTATGAGATGTTTATCTCGGTGTATAGTGCTTGATAGATGTTCAGTTTGTGCAGCGGCTGCCAAGTTGTCATCATGACCAAACTATACAGAATTAATTTTCTTTAGCGTATAAAGAATGCTTCCGACTCTGGTAATTGCACATTTTAGCCTGGATTTTGCAAAGCCCATGTGAATAGCTCCTATTATTTTACTCTTTACCTTGAGTTTTCATGCACAGGTGAGAGCAAGTTTACAAGATCATAGGATGATTATGGATGAGGGAGGACATTTGGCCCAACTGATTCATCCATCTCGAGAGATCCTCATGTCCTTCCATTGTAGCATCCAATGTTTTTGCCTCCACGACTCAATCTTGGAGTTTGATGGTTCTCGAAGGCCGAAACTTGCACCACTTTTGATAGTTTTCAGTAATTAGCGCAAGGGGTGTATTCGGATTTTTTTAGATTCTGTACTAAATGGTATTTTGAAACCAATTAAAATCAAACCTGTGGGTTTTCACTTGAGTTCAGGTCTTCCTCTTTGTCATGTTTGCTATACATGCTATCAAGCACACTTGTGGCAAAGTAGAACATCAGCTTACTGTTGAAGAGCCTTGCAAATGTCTTTTAAACCTTAAACATGTGAGCACTGTACACACAGGGAGGTGAGATATATTCATCGATTCCTTTGGTGCTTGCATGCAGTTGTGTTGAACACTGTCCTTACATGAGGTAAGTAATGACTTGTCTTGTAATATTAAATAAGGAATCTTACAACACCAGGTTATAGTCCAACTGTTTTATTTGAAAATCACAAGCTTTCGGAGCTTTCCTCCTTCGTCAGGTGAGTGTGTGAAGGGTTCTAAAATCGCATATCATATATTAGGCTGGGAGACGATCACAACAATCAAAGGTGTCGTTGGTGTTCAGACAGGTTAGCCACGGAAAACAGTACTGGGATGTAATGTTTTCCGTGGCCAGCCCGTCTGAACACCAACGACACCCCCGATCGCCGTGATCGTCTCCCAGCCCAATACACGATACGTGACTCCAGAACCTTTCACACACTCACCCGACGAAGGAGGCAAGCTCCGAAAGCCTCAAACAAAACTGTTGGACCATAACCTGGTGTTGTAAGATTCCTCACATTTGTTCACCCCAGTCCATCACCGGCTTCTCCACATCACAGTTTATAAAGGATCATGAAAAAATTCTGACAGCCCAAGGATCATTTTTTTAAATCCAGTTTTAAAAAAAACCCTCAAAATCCTAAAGCTAGATGTTAAATGTTATTGCCAAAAATTAAATATTAATGACATAGTTCATAGTTTTCTTCAAAGGAAGTGTTTCAGTGGGTGGCATGGTGAATTGAAGATCATGGGGGTGAATTGAAGATCATGGGGGTGAATTGAAGATCATGGGGGTGAATTGAAGATCATGGGGGTGAATTGAAGATCACGGGGTGAATTGAAGATCATGGGGGTGAATTGAAGATCATGGGATGAATTGAAGATCATGGGGGTGAATTGAAGATCACGAGGTGAATTGAAGATCATGGGGGTGAATTGAAGATCACGGGGTGAATTGAAGATCATGGGGTGAATTGAAGATCGTGGGGGTGAATTTCTGCTTGTTTCTCTCACTTGTCCACCATAACCTTGGCACAAGAGCTGCAGAAACCTGGAAAAACAGGATCAATGGTGCGAACACCGTTTTTCTGGGGTTTCCGCGGCTCTTCTGCCAAAGTTACCATGGACAAGTGGGAGAACGCCCCTCCGCCCAGAAATGACCATAACTGATTGTAGCAGACAAACGTATCGTTGATATGACATTACTGTGGCTACTAATTAATGGAGGCATTTACTTTAAATAGGTTAATACCTCCACTAAAATAGTGGACAGTGGAGTGCGATTTAAACACAATGAAGCCCTAAATTTCCATGTAAGGAATCTTACAACACCAGGCCATAGTCCAACAGTTTCACCTGAAAATCACAAGCTTTCAGAGCCCACCTTCCCCGCCAGGTGAGTGAGCGAAGGGCTTCAAAATCGCACAGCACATACTAGGCTGGGAGACAACCACAGCAATCAAAGGTGTCGTTGGTGCCCAGACAGGCCAGCCACAGAAAACACCACATCCCAGTATACTGAATACACAATGGGTCAGATTACACAGACAGAGAGAGAATGAAACCCGAAAGGCAGAGAGAGAGAGAGAGAGAGAATGTTTAGTTGTATTAAAAACAGATAACTTTTTTTTTCTCCTTTCTTCCCGCTGGTGGGGTTACGTGTAGCGTGACATGAACCCAAGATCCCGGTTGAAGCCGTCCTCATGGGTGCGGAACTTAGCTATCAATTTCTGCTCGACGATTTTGCGTCAAAGGCCGCCTTGGAGAACGCTTACCCGAAGATCGGTGGCTGAATGTCCTTGACTGCTGAAGTGTTCCCCGACTGGCAGGGAACCCTCCTGTCTGGCGATTGTTGCGCGGTGCCCGTTCATCTGTTGTCGCAGTGTCTGCATGGTCTCGCCAATGTATCTTGCTCTGGGGCATCCTTTCCTGCAACATATGAGGTAGACAACGTTGGCTGAGTCACAGGAGTATGAACCATGTACCTGGTGGGTGGTGTCCTCTCGTGTGATGGTGGTATCTGTGTCGATGATCTGGCATGTCTTGCAGAGGTTGCCGTGGCAGGGTTGTGTGGTGTCGTGGACGCTGTTGTCCTGAAAGCTGGGTAATTTGCTGCGAACGATGGTCTGTTTGAAGTTGGGTGGCTGTTTGAAGGCGAGTAGTGGAGGCGTGGGGATGGCCTTAGCGAGGTGTTCGTCGTCATCCATGACATGTTGAAGGCTGCGGAGAACATGGCGTAGTTTCTCCGCTCCGGGGAAGTACTGGACAACGATTTTAAAAAATGATCCTTGGGCAGTCAGAATTTTTTCATGATCCTTTATAAACTGTGATGTGGAGAAGCCGGTGATGGACTGGGGTGGACAAATGTGAGGAATCTTACAACACCAGGTTATGGTCCAACAGTTTTGTTTGAGGCTTTCGGAGCTTGCCTCCTTCGTCGGGTGAGTGTGTGAAAGGTTCTGGAGTCACGTATCGTGTATTGGGCTGGGAGACGATCACGGCGATCGGGGGTGTCGTTGGTGTTCAGACGGGCTGGCCACGGAAAACATTACATCCCAGTAATGTTTTCCGTGGCTAACCTGTCTGAACACCAACGACACCTTTGATTGTTGTGATCGTCTCCCAGCCCAATATATGATATGCGATTTTAGAACCCTTCACACACTCACCTGACGAAGGAGGTAAGCTCCGAAAGCTTGTGATTTTCAAATAAAACTGTTGGACTATAACGTGGTGTTGTAAGATTCCTTACATCTGTCTAACTGAATCATACAAACTAACAAGTTTGATTTCAGGAAGCATTGATCCTGAACCTTGGAGTCTCAGGACATTTTTCTCAGCTCCATTCAGAGTGTAATTGCACAAGCCCATTCCTATCTACGTCTACATAGCTGTGGGTTAAAGAGAAACAATATGCAGTCCCACTAAATGTTAATATTGCTCATACATAGCTCAACTGTGTCGCTTTATTAATTATCAAAAAATTGATCATATTGTGACAAATACAGGAATTTTTGTCATTAGTTTATTTTGTTTCAAGTAACTGAGGTTGGAAATGAGAACAGGCATCCTATGTGTTCTCCAGTAAGCAATTCGCAATGATTGCAGTTATCCGTTAGATCAAAGTTAGGCTAACCTAAATAATGCAGATAATAAAGATGCAGATTTCAGTTTACGGAGGTGATCACAGAAATCGTTGTCAAGCTGTTTACATAAGAAAAGGTGTTGGAAAAATGCCCTAACTATGTACACTATGGCAGCACCTCTATTATACTGCCAAAATTACATTTACAAATGTTAACATTGAAGAAAACCACACCGTTTGACCCTGACTACAGTATCTCATGGATATTTCTTGAAGCATGAAGCTGACAATAATAATCTGCTCCACTAAACACTTAATTCAACTTATCATTTTATCCACCGTGTAATCCAGCTTTATATTTTTCAGCTTAACACTGTAGAACATAGAATCATAGAAAGGTTACAGCACAGAAGGAGGCCATTCAGCCCATTGAGTCCGCGTCAGCTCTATGCAAGAGCAATCCAGCTAGTCCCACTCCCCCACCCTATCCCCGTAGCCCTGCAAATTTTTTCCTTTTAAGTACTTATACAGTTCCCTTTTGAAAGCCATGAATGAATCTGCCTCCACAACCCCCTCGGGCAGTGCATTCCAGATCCTAACCACTCGCTGTGTAAAAAAGTTTTTCCTCATGTCACCATGTTCTTTAGCCAATCACCTTAAATTTATGTCCTCTGGTTCTTGACCCTTCGGCCAATGGGAACAGTTTCTCTCTATCTACTCTGTCTAGACCCTTCATAATTTTGATTACCTCTATCAAATCTCCTCGCAGCCGTCTCTGTTCCAAGGAGACCAGCTTCTCCAGTCTATCCACGTAACTGAAGTCCCTCATCCCTGGAATCATTCTAGTAAATCTCTTCTGCACCCTTTCTAAGGCCTTCACATCTTTCCTACAGTGCGGTGCCCAGAACTGGACACAATACTCCAGTTGTGGCCGAACCAGTGTTTTATAAAGGTTCATCATGACTTCCATACTTTTTTATTCTATGCCTCTATTTATAAAGCCCAGGATCCCATATGCTTTTTTAACTGCTTTCTCAACCTGCCCTGCCACCTTCAACGATTTGTGCACATATGCCCCCAGATCTCTCTGTTCCTATCCCCTTTTAGAGTTGTGCCCTCTAGTTTATATTGCCTCTCCTCGTTCTTCCTACCGAAATGTATCACTTCGCATTTTTCTGCGTTAAATTTCATCTGCCACGTGTCCGCCCATTCCACCAGCCTGTCTATATCCTCTTGAAGTTTATCACTATCACTATCCTCCTCACTGTTTACTACACTTCCAAGTTTTGTGTCATCCATAGATTTTGAAATTGTGCCCTGTACACCCAAGTCCAAGTCATTACTAGATATCAAGGAAAGCAGTGGTCCCAGCACCGACCCCTGGGGAACACCACTGTACACCTCCCTCCAGCCCGAAAAACAACCGTTCACCACTACTCTCTGTTTCCTGTCACTTAGCCAATTCTGTATCCATGTTACTGCTGCCCCCTTTATTCCATGGGCCGCAATCTTGACGATAAGCCTACAGTGCGGCACTTTATCAAACGCCTTTTGAAAGTCAACTTCATTGCCCTCATCTACTCTCTCTGTTACCTTAAACATTATTCAACGAAAGGAACAATAAAAAGCCTGTACATTTGTCTCACATATTTGATAGTTGAGATTCGTATAGCTTAATTTTCAGAAGCTATAAAACAAATAGGCCCAGAATCCTAATTATGGTGGAAAATCTCTTGTGGTCCTGCTACAATGTTGTTTTGTGCCTGAAATACAATACAATCATCTAGAGTGGATTCAGTATTTTTATTTCTTCCATTCAGTAATATGCTTTGACCACTGATGTCGCTACTGCCACCACTTTCAGTGCTTATTGTGAAACGATTAGAACTGTCTATGCTCTTTTCATCTGACAAAGATAAATCCTTCATCCCTGGGGGTTAGACAGAAAAGTGACAGCTACATAGCAAGCCCATTCTTTGTTTAATTCATGCCAGTCAAGCTATAGACATTATTTAATATCTCACTCCAAGGTTTGTTTGAGTGTTTCTTGTCAGTTGAAAAGGGAAAAGCTGCATTTTTCTATAATTGAAAAGAACGAACCAGATAATGCTTGAAGTAATAATTTCATAGGTCTGTCTTAGAGGGGGTGGTCATGTGTCATTTAGGCCATTCATTTTATAAAATCATTTTATGTATCGCTATTGCTAAACTACAAGAGAAACAACCCAATTTTCAGTAAACCCTATCCTTCACCATAAGTCATTTAGAGTACATAGCTAAAGAAGCCTTCGAGGGATAGTTTTACATTAACTGTATTCATATTTTTCCCCATTTCTCCTTTATGATAGAATAACAGATGGGGTATTTTATGCTGATGATGCATTGCTGTTGTGAGAGAACCATAACTCACCAGCCTCACAGCCATGAATGATGTATGATGCCCCTGTGAGAGAAAGAACTTTTGTATCATAACATCACCTGACATAAAACTCTTTGGGCAATGTTGAACTGGAGGCTGGAAGTCCTCTGGAACCCGAAATATAATGCGGGCTGTTTAGCCCACAGGCACAATTGTATTTTTTTTTATTAATGTTAAATACCACTATTGAGAATATGCAAATTAACAAAGCTCACACAATAGGCGATTCACAGGAATGTAGTCAGACAAAAAACTTGACACCGAGCCAAAGAAGGAAACATTAGGACAGATGACCAAAAGCTTGGTTAAAGAAGTAGGTTGTAAGGAGTGTCTTAAAGGAGGAGAGAAAGGCGGAGAGGTTTAGGGAGAGAATTCCAGAGCTTAGGGCCTAGATGGCTGAAGGCACAGCCGCCAATGGTGGGGCAAATGTGAAATGCACTAGAGGCCAGAATTGGAGGAGTGCAGAGATCGCGGAGCGTGATAGAGCTGGAGGAGGTAACAGAGATTGGGAGGGGCGAGACCATGGAGGGATTTGAACACGAGGATGAGAATTTTTGAATCGAGGCTTTCGGGGACTGTGAGCCAATGTAGGTCATCGAGCATATTGAAGATCATACTTCTGGTCTGTGGAAGTGTGCTGTGAAAATCATATGGCATAGATAAGTCTTCATTTCTCAGTGATGAAATGGATCATTTCTTGTGGACCTGCTATAATGCCACTTTGGTGCTAGGTGCTCATAAGTCCAGCATGAAACAATTGTAAAGTCCTCCTATGGATCTACAAACATCATCAGTCTGTCACTCTGACCTCCTAGGCCGGCAATTTCCTCGCAGCTGCTCCCAATATGCTGCCGTACCTTCGCAGGAAGTGCAGCGGAAAGTCCACGACTGTGGCAGAGTGGGAGCAGCTCTGAGGAAATCCCTGGCCCTAATCCTGATTGGTCTGACACATAGATCCCACCTTCCTCAAGCTACTAAACTCAAAGCCACAATTCCAGGATTGCAAGGAATTAAACCCAAAACTAACTTTAATGTTTCAAATATTTTTGGGGCCAAAGAAAGTACGCCAGCTTTATTGCGAATCTGAGGAACTATCAGGACAACTTTTGGGGAGGGATTCAGTTCTGTTGGCTCTCTGCCCCGTTTGACACGTGCTGGAGGTTTCTTCAGGCACAAACACTTCTTATGTCTTCACCCTTCAGGGTGTCAGGAAAAGAGGCAGGACTGATGGAATGACATCATCTGTTGGAAGTCCCTCCAGTTCTGCCCCTGTTGTCCTCAAAATAATGGACATCGTCATGAAACAGGCTCACTCTACTTGCCAGGACTGCATCCTGGCAAAAGTAAGGCCCATTACATTTTGAGAGACCAGTTTCCTTATGGCGGCTGGTCATTAAGTGATTGGCTATCGTAAGGAGACTGGCCTTTTTCAAAAAGGGACAATTTTTGTTTAAAAACCAAAGGGCCTTGGTCTGGTTCTGCCACATTGGGCCATTGCAGCTGGCCTCCAAGGCAAAATTCCTCCTCCACCCATCTAGCAGACAGCCAGGTGCTGCTGCTGCTGCTGGTATGAGTTCCTGCCCACTTTATGTAAATGCATCTGACCCCAGAGATTCAGACAGGGTTGGAGTACCTGGGACCAGCAGATTGAAGTCTCACTTTGCAAGATTTTGAGGCACCTGATTCTTAAATTGGAAATTACTAATAAAAAAAAAATTGCCTACCACACGTAAAAGACGTGAAAGACTTGCATTTCTATAGCGCCTTTCACATCCTCAGGATGTTCCAAAGCGCTTTACAACTAATGAAGTACTTTTTTGAAGTGTAGTCACTGTTGTAATGTAGGAACCGCAGCAGCTGGTTTGTGCACAGCAAGATCCCACAAACAGCAATGACCAGATAATCTGTTTTAATGATGTTGGTTGAGGGATGAATATTGTTCAGGACACCGGGGAGAACTCCCCTGCTCTTCTTCGAAATAGTGCCGTGGGATCTTTTACATCCATCTGAGAGGGCAGACGGGGCCTTGGTTTAACGTCTCATCCGAAAGACGGCATCTCCGACTGTGCAGCACTCCCTCAGCACTGCACTGGAGTGTCAACCTGGATTATGTGCTCAAGTCTCTGGAGTGGGACTTGAACCCACAACATTCTGACTCAGAGGTGAGAGTGCAACCACCAAACCACAGCTATTAAGAATCCCTCCAAATACACCATTGCAGATCTACCCTTCCACAGCCAGCAGCAATTTCCTGATGCCAATTATGTTCAAGTCAAAATGAACATTTGGATTTTGGCTCAAAAACAGTAAATGCTGGAAACACTCAGGTCAAGACAGCATCCATAGAGAGAACAAACCAGTCAATGTCTTGCATGCAGATCATCTTCAAAATAATTTTCTCTCCACATCAATCATTTTCTCTTCTCTGAGTATTTCCAGCATTTACTGTTTTGTTTCAGATTTCCAGCATCTACAATTTTTTTCCTTTTTGTTGATTTGGATTTTGGCTTTGGTTTTGCAAGGTCCAAAATCAAGAAGTCCAGCTGCTATTAAGATGGGTTGCCTAAAATGATGCTGTACATGCATGAATGGTATCATGTATGAATGGTAATGCGCCAGTATTGCATTGCGGAAAAAGTAAAAAAACTAACAGTGCTATGTATGAATATAGAGGGTAAATTGATTGATCCCGCTGTCCTAGAAAGGAGCTGCACTCAAAGGGAGAATTTGTTGAGAATCATCACAACAGCATCATAGTCCTTACTCCAATTCATGTTCCCTTCAAGCACAGCTCCACACTGGAAACATGGGATCAGAATTCACCCTTACGTGACTTCATCTTATCAGCTGTACAACGTGCCCTTTGAAACCAGCTGGGAGTGAGGGTCAGTGGCCAGAAAATAAATCGGTATATGTGCCTGGAAGTCTGTTCAGGAGCATAGGAACATAGAAACAGGAGTAGGCCATTCAGCCCCTCGTGCCTGCTCTGCCATTTGATAAGATCATGGCTGATCTGTGATCTAACTCCATATACCTGCCTTTGGCCCATATCCCTTAATACCTTTGGTTGCCAAAAAGCTTTCTATTTCACATTTAAATTTAGCAATTTCCGTTTGCGGAAGAGAGTTCCAAACTTCTATCACCCTTTGTGTGTAGAAATGTTTTCTAATCTCGCTCCTGAAAGGTCTGGCTCTAATTTTTAGACTGTGCCCCCTACTCCTAGAATCCCCAACCAGCGGAAATAGTTTCTCTCTATCCACCCTATCTGTTCCCCTTAATATCTTATAAACTTCGATCAGATCACCCCTTAACTTTCTAAACTCTAGAGAATACAACCCCAATTTGTGTAATCTCTTCTCGTAACTTAACCCTTGAAGTCCAGGTATCATTTTAGTAAACTTACGCTGCACTCCCTCCAAGGCCAATATGTCCTTCCGAAGGTGCGGTGCCCAGAACTGCTCACAGTACTCCAGGTGCGGTCTAACCAGGGTTTTGTATAGCTGCAGCATAACTTCTGCCCCCTTGTACTCTAGTCCTCTAGATATAAAGGCCAACATTCCATTAGCCTTCTTGATTATTTTCTGTACCTGTTCATGACACTTCATGATCTATGTACCTGAACCCTTAAGTCCCTTTGGACATCCACTGTTTTTAACTTTTCACCATTTTGAAAGTACCCTGTTCTATCCTTTTTTGATCCAAAGTGGATGACCTCACATTTGTCTACATTGAATTCCATTTGCCACAGTTTTGCCCATTCACCAAATCTAGCAATATCGCTTTGTAATTTTATGTTTTCATCTACACTGCTTACAATGCCACCAATCTTTGTGTCATCGGCAAACTTAGATATGAGACTTTCTATGCCTTCATCTAAGTCGTTAATAAATATTGTGAATAATTGAGGCCCCAAGACAGATCCCTGTGGGACTCCACTGGTCACATCCTGCCAATGTGAGTTCCTACCCATTATCCCTACTCTCTGTCGCCTTTCGCTCAGCCAACTTCCTAACCAAGTCCGTACTTTTCCCTCGATTCCATGGGCTTCTATCTTAGCTAACAGTCTCTTATGTGGGACCTTATCAAATGCCTTTTGGAAGTCCATATAAATAACATCCATTGACATTCCCCTGTCCACTACTTTAGTCACCTCTTCAAAAAATTCAATCAGGTTTGTCAGGCACGACCGACCTTTCACAAATCCATGCTGGCTCTCTCTGATTAACTGAAAATTCTCGAGGTGTTCAGTCACCCTATCCTTAATTATAGACTCCAGCATTTTCCCCACAACAGGTGTTAGGCTAACTGGTCTATAATTCCCCGGTTTCCCTCTCTCTCCTTCCTTAAAAAGTGGAGTGATGTGCAATTTTCCAATCTAGAGGGACAGTTCCTGAATCTAGAGAACTTTGAAAGATTATAGTTAGGGCATCTGCAGTGTGCTCACCTACTTCCTTTAAAACCCTGGGATGGAAACCATCTGGTCCTGGGGATTTGTCACTCTTTAGTGCTATTCATGGCCTGTTGGTTCTGCTGAAATTTAGGAAAAGCTCCTTCCATCGTGGCCCCCACCCTCTGCAGAGAAGAAACTGAGTACCTAGTATCTCTATCAACTAATCAATTGATGCCATGGTTAAGGCTACTAATTTGTCAATGCATTACCATCCATTGGCAAATCCTGTGATTTTTGTAATGTACTCTGTGTGACGAGTGTGATTTTGCCTCTAAGCAACGTGATTTATAACATTTTTGCCACATCAGCTGCTGATTGATCTGCAACTTGCTTTAAAATCTCTTCATGTTGTTCATCTTTTTGGAGTGTCAATCAGCTCCAGGCTTCAGGTGGGGTACGTCAGAAGAACTTGTGTACAAGATGTTTTATTTTGATCTTGTTTTGGTTGAATGGATCACCAGTGCCCGCTGCCCATTCCCCACCACGCAACACACACGCAGAACACACACAAAACAACACACACACAACACAATATTATAATTCTCTTGGTGGCAAACAGAGAGCCGTTGCTAGCAGGTGTTGTACCCCACACCCATTAACCTTTAAAAACACAGCACGAGAGGCTGACAGTGCCTACACACACATAAAACAGATCAAAATTGCATTTACACAAACAGGCTCCATGACTGGTGTCAGGCGATATCATTAACATAGGTTAGCAAGTCGATGAAGTCAGAGGCCAGATCGGGGAAATGATAATTGCCTCAGCCCACGTAAGCTCATTTAAGTTACAAAGATACATAGTTAGTAAAGCTTCAGTGATTTATTTTTTTTACCTGGCTGATAAATTAAGCTAGTGGATTGTAGAATATTCACTTTAGCTTTCTAACGTACGAAAAAGTGAAATAAAAAACAGAAAATGCTGGAAAACACTCAGCAGGTCAGGCAGCATCTGTGGAGAGAGAGAAACAGATTTAATGTTTCATCAACCCTGAAACGTTAACTCTGTTTCTCTCTCCACAGATGCGGCCTGAGCTGTTTTCCAGCGTTTTCTGTTTTTGTTTCAGGTTTCCAGCATCCTCACACTGACGAGCTCAGTAATTCCACCAAGACTGCTCCCTGGATTATGTCATTGGTTTTCATCAGTTAAACAAAAGTATGCAGGGAGAAACAAAATGTGTATTAGGTTCCTTATACTCCATTTTAATGGCTGGATATTTGAAAAGGGACTCCCATTTGAAATGTAATTTAGTAGAAAGTAGATAGGAACATAGCAATAGGAGTAGGCCATTCAGCCCCTCGAGCCTGTTCTGCCATTCAATTAGATCATGGCTGATCTGTATCTTAACTCCATCTACCTGCCTTGGTTCTGTAACCCTTAATACTCTTGTGAGGAACATAGGAAAGGCGAAATGGATTATTGATTCCTCCCCTACATACATTTTATGCTTTGTTTTCTCCCTTCCTTCTACGTGAGTTCTCTACCCCGAGGGCAGAAGATTCTGCCACAGATTCTGTAATCTTTGACACTTTGAATTTCCATGGGGGTTCTCCCGCTCGTCTCCCACAACTTCCATGGAAGAGTTGTAGAAACCCCAGAGCAAATTTAAGCTGATTTACAACAACAACAACTTGCACCTTTAACATAGTGAAATGTCCCAAGGCACTTCACAGGAGCGTTTATCAGACAAAATTTGACACCAAGCCACATAAGGAGACATTAGGACAGGTGACCAAAAGCTTGGTCAAAGAGGTAAATTTTAAGGAGCATCTTAAAGGAAGAGAGAGAGGTAGAGAGGTGAAAAGGATTAGGGAGGGAATTCCAGAGCTTAGGGCCTAGGCAACTGAAGGCATGGCCCCCAATGGCGGAGCGATGAAAATCGGGGATGCACAAGGCACCAGAATTGGACGAACGTAGAGATTGCGGTGGGTTGTAGGGTTGGAGGAGGCCACAGAGATAGGGAGGGGCCGGGCCATTTTTGTGGCTCTTCTGCTGAAGGCAGACAGTCGGGAGAAACCTCATGGAAATTCACCCCGAGTGTCAAAGATTACATAAGTGGCCATTTCGCCAAGCTCTAGGGGGCGACTGACGACTGTGTGGAACTGCACCTCAGCAAAGAATGAACACATCTGGGAGAAGACATGGCGAGAAAATCAGCAAGAAGAATAGTTTAAACTGACATGGCTTCAATTTTCTATTTTTCCTTCCAATGAGACATCTCGGGGGCGATTTTAAGGACAAGAGGATGGAGCGCCCTGGGGTTGAGGTGGATACGTAGCCATCCATCTCTCTGCAGCTTGAGGCTCGGGAGATTTCAACACCCGGGCTTCATCTACACGATCGGAGTCAGTGACCCGCCCGAACCCGGCCAGAGGGAGTGGGATTTTGGGCGGCTGGAAATCGCCGCCAGGGACCCGATGGAATGGTCTCCTCTGGCAAGATGAGGCCCGATTTATGGAAAAGGGTTGAGGTCCTATAGGCAAAGTTTCAGCAGCTAGGAAAAAGATTAACGAATAGGGCCTCTTAGGTGGTAGTCTCTGGATAACTTCCAGTGCCACGTGCTAGTGAGTACAGAAACAGGAAGATAGGTGAATGCATGGCTGGAGAAGTGGTCCAGGAGGGAGGGCTTCAGATTCCTGGGGCATTGGGTCCAGTTCTGGGGCAGGAGGGACCTGTACAGGCCGGACAGGTTGCACATGAACAGGGTTGGGACCAATGTCCTCACGGAGAGTGCTGTGGGAGAGGGTTTAAACTAATTTGGCAGTGGGAAGGGAACAAGGATGTTGCAACAGACAGGAGAGACAAGGTGCATCGAAAACTAGGAGGGACAAACAGCTAAATAATAAAGAATATTGTAGAAACTGCAGGAATTAGATGGAGGAAATAAGCAAAGCAGACTAGCATGGTGTGGGATTGCATGTCTGTTAATGCGAGGAGTGTCACAAATAAGGTTGATGAGCTGTAAGCACAAGTTGGGGTTATGATATAATGACTATATCGGAAACCTGGCTTAAATATAGGAATGGGAACTAAACGCTCCTGGCTACAATGTATTCAGGAGGGATAGGATAGGAAAAAAGAAAGGAGTGGAGGTGGCAGTACTGACCAAGGATGGTGTTACAGTTCTGCAGAGAGATGATATACTAGAGGGTTCAAAGATTGAATCTATTTGGTTCGAGTTAAGGAACTGGAAAGGAGTTGTTACATTCCTGGGTGTTAACTATAGACCTCCCAAATATTGAGAAGGAGGTGGAGGAGCAAACCTGTAGGCAAATTTCAGAGAAATGTAAAAATAATAGAGCAGTAGGGGACTTCAATTGCCCTAATATAGACTGGGAAGAAACAGTATAGAGGGCAAGAAGGGTGAAGAATTCCTAAAATGTATACATGAGAGCTTTCTTGATTGACTAACCTCTTTGATGAAGTAACAGAGAGGGTTGATGAAGGAAGTGCAGTAGATGTTGTATATATGGACTTTCAAAAGGGCATTTGATAAACTACCACATAACAGACTTATTCAGAAAATAGAAGTACATGGGATTAAAGGGACGGTGGTAACTTGGGTACGTAATTGGTTAGGGGATAGGAGGCAGAGAGTAGTGGTGAACAGATGTTTTTCTGACTGGAGAGAAGTACGCAGTGGGGTCCCCCAGGGGTCAGTATTAAGATCATTGCTTTTCTTGTTATATAGAAATGACCTGGAATTGGGTATAGGGAGTACAATTTTAAAGTTTGCGGATGATACAAAACTTGACAACGTGGTAAATAGTGAGGAATTTAGTAGCAAACTTCAGGAGGACATGGATAGACTGGTGAAATGGGCAGACACATGGTAGATGCAATTTAATGCGCATAAGTGTGAAGTGATGCACTTTGGGAGGAACAACATGGAGAGGCAGTATAATCTAAATGGTACTATTTTGAGGGGGGGTGCAATAGCAGAGGGACCTGGGGGTGCATATTCACAAATCTTTGAAGGTGGCAGGGCAAGTTGATAATGCAGTTGAGAAAGCGTCTGGGATACTTGGCTTTGTAAATAGGGGCATTGAATACAAAAACAAGGAAGTTATGCTAAACCTTTACAAATCACTGGTTAGGTCTCAGCTGGAGTACTGTGTACAATTCTGGACACCACACTTTAGGAACAATGTCGAGGCATTGGAAAGGGTACAGAGGAGGTTCACCAGGATGATACCAGGGATGCAATTAAGGAAGATCACATGCAATTAAGGAAGCCAAAAAACAGCCATAAGATTAGCCAAAAGATCTCTGGAAAAGAAGATGGTGTGTAACTGTGGCAGTAATCGCAAAAGCTTTATCTTTTTAGCCATGTCAGAAGTCAGAAGACCATAAAGGATTGAATAGGGCCACTGTAGGGCAGATTCAAACTGATTCTCAGGTTATAGCAGAGCTGCTGAATGACTATTTTGCATTAGTCTATACTCCTGTAGACGATGCTTATGTTCCAAATGAGGGGTGCTCAGTATTGAATATCATTATCATTATTATTATAAGATAGATAGTAGTGTCATCTTGGAAAGGTTAGGAATGTTCAAAATTGATAGGGCTCCAGGTCCGGATAATATCCATCCAAGGGAGATTAAAGAGATGGGACAGGTGCCCTGTGAACCCCTTGCCCGTATCTTCAATAGTTCAATAGAGTCAGGGATAGTTCCCATAGACTGGAAGCTCGCACATGTAGTTCCTATTTTCAAAAACAAGGACAAATCAGAACCAAGGAACTACAGGCCTATCAGCCTGACATCTGTTATTGGGAAGATGTTAGAAGGTATCGAAAGAGATTCTCTTTATGATCACTGGGAAAGGGAAGGGTCGATTAGAGCCACTCAACACGACTTCGGGAAAAATAGGTCGTTCCTAACAAATTTGACAGTTTTTTGATTGTCTACCTGGACTTTCAGAAAGTCTTTGATAAGATATCTCACACTAAGTTACTTCACAACATAGAATCTTGTGGTATCAGTAGAAATTTGACAAGCTGGATCAGGAATTGGCTCCAATCCCACAGCCAAAAAGTTGTAGTTAACGGATGTGGTTCAGTTTGGAGACATGTTACTAGTGGTGTCCCCCAGGGATCGGCCCTAGGCCCGCTATTCTTCACGGTCTCTATTAATGACCTGGACAGTGGTGTTGGGAGTATGGTAAGTAAATTCACAGATGACACCAAAATCTGTGCAAGGGTTAAGATGGTAGAGGAGTGCAATCAAATTCAAAATGGTTTAGATGTACTAGGGGAGTGGGCCGCACATTGGCAAATGGTGTTTAATTTAGATAAATGTAGTGTTATGCATGTTGGTAGGGTCAACACAGAATACATGTATTATTTGCAGGGAACAATATTAAAAGGTTGATAGAGAAAAAGATCTTGATTTTATTGTGCACAGATCACTAAAGATTCATGACCAATGTAGAGAAACTGTAGCTAAAGCTAACAAGATATTAGGTTGTATTAATAGAATACAAAGGACACAATTTTGACACAATGCAGGTCACTGGTCAGACTGCATCTAGAGTACTGTGCCCAGTTTTGGTTCCCCCACCTGCTGGGTGATAAAGCGGCCTTGGAAAAGGTCCAGAGGAGAGCAACAAGAATGATTCCAAGCTTAAAGAAACTCAGCTACTCAGATAGGCTCAAGGTCCTTGGTCTATTTACATTAGAGCAGCATAGACTTCAAGGTGACCTGATAGAGGTCTATAAAATAATGAAAGGGCTGGATAGCGTTCCTATTGATAGATTATTCTATTTTAACAGGTTGGGGAGGACCAGGGGACATGAGTTTAAACTATGGAAGAGTAGGAATAGACTGGATGTTAGGCGGTTCTTCTTTTCCTGGAAAATTGTGAGCCTCTGGAATACATTGCCAGCTGGTGTGGTGGGTTTTGAGAGGAAATTTACAGTCTATTTTTTCCCTTATTGGCCCTGGGCTTTTTCTCTGGGTTTTTTTGCCTCTCCCTGGGGATTACATGGCTGTGGAAGTGGGTGTGAGGGTGGGACAGGGGAGAGGAGAGGGGAGGGAAGAAGCGTTCAGCCATGATGGTCTGGCCATCATGGTGTGTGGGGCAGGCTTGATGGACCAGATGGTCATTTCATGCCTGTCAGTTTTGTATGTTTGTATGAGGGACTTCAGTTATGTGGAAAGATTGGAGGAGTTGGGATTGTTCTCCTTAAAACAGAAAAGGTTAAGAGGAGATTTAATAGAGGTGTTCAAAATTATGAGAGGTTTTGATAGATCAAGTACGGTAACCAAAGGTCATAGATTTAAAATAATTGGCAAAAGAACTAGAGGGGAAATGAGGAGACATTTTTTTCACTCAGAGGGTTGTTAAGGTCAGGAGCCACTACCTGAAAGGGTGGTGGAAACAGATTCCATAGGAACTTTCAAAAGGCAATTGGACATGTACTTGAAGAGGACTAATTTGCAGGGTTATGGGGAAAAAGCTGGGGTGTGGGACTAAATTAGACAGCTCTTTCAAAGAGCCAGCACAGGCACGACGGGCTTAAAGGCCTCCTTCTGTGTTGTAAGATTCTAGGATTCTATGATTACATCCATTGGCAAATCCTGTGATTTTTGTAATGTACTATGTGACAAATATGACTTTGCCCCTAAGCAACGTGATTTATAACATTTTTGCCACATCAGCTGCTGATTGATCTGCAACTTGCTTTAAAATCACCTCATTTTGTTCATCTTTCTATATTCTCATCTGTTTACCACAATTGCTGCTGACAGCAAGATTAACTGGTGCTGCAAAGCTGATCAGTGAGCTGATCTTCCCACTCCCAGCTTCAGCTCACACCTGATTGACACTCCAGCACCTCGACATGCAGCCAGCTCCAGATGGTGTACTCTAGAAGACTTATGTATAAGATCTTTTATTTTGATTTTATTTGGATTGAATGGATCACTAGAGCCCCCTGCCCGCTCCCCACCATACCACACACACACGCAACACACACACAACACACACAAAACACACACAACAGGCACAACACACACACCACACAAAACATACACAACACATACACAACACAACACACACAAAACATACACAACAGGCACAACACACACAACACACAAAACATACACAACAGGCACAACACACACAACACACACAAAACATACACAACACACAAAACACATGCAACACACAACACACACAAAACATACACAACAGGCACAACACACACAAAACATACACAACACACAAAACACATGCAACACACAACACACACATAACACACAATACAACACATGCAACACCACACAACACAACACACACAACACACACATAACATGCACAACACACTCACAATACATGCACACACCACACATACAACGCACACGCAACATGCACTCACAATACACACACAACACACACAACACATAGGGGGATAGAATATAAAAACAGGGAGGTATTGCTGCAGTTATATAAGGTATTGGTGAGACCGCACCTGGAATACTGCATACAGTTTTGGTGTCCATACTTAAGAAAAGACATACTTGCTCTCGAGGCAGTACAAAGAAGGTTCACTCAGTTAATCCCGGGGATGAGGGGGTGGACATATGAGGAGAGGTTGAGTAGATTGGGACTCTACTCATTGGAGTTCAGAAGAATGAGAGGCGATCTTATTGAAACATATAAGATTGTGAAGGGGCTTGATCGGGTGGATGCGGTAAGGATGTTCCCAAGGATGGGTGAAACTAGAACTAGGGGGCATAATCTTAGAATAAGATGAGGAGAAACTTCTTCACTCAGAGGGTGGTAGGTATGTGGAATTTGCTGCCCCAGGAAGCTGTGGAAGCTACATCATTAAATAAATTTAAAACAGAAATAGACAGTTTCCTAGAAGTAAAGGGAATTAGGGGTTACGGGGAGCGGGCAGGAAATTGGACATGAAGCGGAGTTCAGATCGGTCAATGCCCTGTGGGTGGCGGAGAGGGCCCAGGGGCTGAGTGGCCGGGTCCTGCTCCTACTTCTTGTGTTCTTTAGATTTGTGGTTGGGATCAGATCAGCCATGATCTTATTGCATGGCGGAGCAGGCTCGAGGGGCCAATTGGCCTACTCCTGCTCCTATTTCTTATGTTCTTATGTTATGTTCTTAAACATATCGCGCTCAATACACACATCACACACACAATCCACGAAACAGACAACACGCACAACACACACAATACACAGCACACAACACACACCACACACAATAAACAACACTCAACACACCACACACAACACACAACACACACCACACACAATACACAACACACACAACACAACACAAAACATACACATCACACACATAACACACAATATACAACACACAATACACACAACACATTATACAACACATAATGTACAACATAAAACACAGACAACACACAATATACAACACACAACACATAATATTCAACACACAACGCACAGCATACATACATAACATAACCAGACCCGCCCAGTGGGAAACTGACGGGATCGGATTGGTCGCCCACTTCACACCCCGCCCTGATTTTCCTTTTTATTTTCTTCAATGTGTTGGGTGTAAAACGGGTGCCCGATCCCATCCTGTCAGTTTCCCGTTGAGCAGGTTAGATTAAAATGACCCCCACATTGTCAGCAGTGCTCAGATTGCAATGAATCTTTTACAGAGGGGAATATGCTTGCTGAACTTAAGAACATAAAACATGAAATGTGAAAAGTGTATTTGCATTTTATTCCATAAGCTTTGTGGTTCATAAAAAGACAGGAGACTTCAGAAACATGATCAAATTTCTGAAAATAGAAAACTTCAAGGTACTCACTGTGCTCTCAGGCTCAATATGCCCTCTCTAGCAGTCATAGATCTCAAAGACACCAATCTTGGCATAGTGATCACGGACTATCGCAGGAGATTTCTATGCTTCAAAGTGGTGAATAAATGCTGCCATACAACATATTGTATTGTTTCTTAGCTTGCACCAACTTAGTGTTTTTACAAAATGTCTCCCTGTAACACATTACCAATTGTTCCTAAAGTAAAGTGGTTATGCTCTTTACCTCAACAACAGAATTACCTTGGGTACTTGCGTACAGTCTGGTCACCACGTTACAGGAAAGATGTGATTGCATTAGGGAGGATACAGAGGAGATTTATGAGGATGTTGCCAGGGCTGGAGAATTCTAGCTATGAGGAAGGATTGGATAGGCTGGGATTGTTTTCTTTGGAACAAAGGAGGCTGAGGGGAAATTTAATTGAGGTATATAAAATTATGACAGAACTAGATAGAGTGGATAAGAAAGACCTATTTCCCTTAGCAAAGGGGTCAGTGACCAGGGCGCATAGATTTAAAGTAATTGGTAGAAGGATTAGACGGGAGCTGAGGAGAAATTTTTTCACCCAGAGGGAAGTGGGAGTGGAATTCACTGCCTGAAAGGGTGGTAGAGGCAGAAACCCTCAACTCATTTAAAAAGTACTTGGATGTGCACTTGAAGTACCATAACCTACAGGGCTACGGACCAAGTGCTGGAAAGTGGGATTAAGCTGGATAGCTCTTTTTCGGCCAGCACGGACATGATGGGCCGAACGGCCTCCTTCTGTGGCGTAACTTTCGATGAGTCTGTGATTGACACTGCCAGGTAGAGTTATTCTGGCTTAAGAATGATTCCTTCCTATTCAAACTCCCTTTTGACTTTCAGATCACCAACAACAACTTCTATTTATACAGCACCTTTAACATTGGAAAACGTCCCAAGGTGCTTCACAGGAGCGTAATCAGACAAAAATTGACACCAAGCTGAAAAAGTAGATGTTAGGAGGGGTGACAAAAAGTGAAAGGGAAACTGGGCATCTGGGACCTTAGTGAATGACGGGACCAACAATGTATCTCCTTAACCAGTGAGATTTAAGGATTGAGAAAGAAACAGAGGAATAACAGAGAAGGAAATAGGGTGAATTAGAGTCAAATCAGGTACAGAAAGAGAAATAAAGAGAGGGAAAGAAAGATTGGATTAAGATAAAGATAGGGAGAGAAAAGAGACAGAAAGGAAAAAAAAGAAATACATTTTAAAATTTAACATTTTTAAATTCTCTAACAATTTACTAAGTCCAAGAATGAGACTCCAGAGTTTAAATTGTTCCCTTTCTGGACTATTGAGGTTGATTGGAATTGCAGGAAATAAATCTCATCATTAAAAAGGTACTTACGCTGTTAGATACCAGCCCTGACTTCCTACAGCGAGTTTAATGGGCAGTTAATGCGCAAATGCAGCAATTTCATGAAACTCATGGGGAGGTTGAAGGCGAGCTGCCGCTTTCATGAAGTCAACGGCGGAGCACTGCAAATCGTCCAGCAACTTGTGGCGATTCGTAATTCACTGGGTGCCTCTTCTTTGCCACGAGTTTCTGGATGATTTACACGTTAATAACAGCGAGCACTTTAAACTCACTGTTGTTTCGGCAGCAAAATCTGGTCTATTAGATATTGCTGCAGATTGGTAGACCATGCTCAACTTCTTCTTGGATTCAAGTCCAATAGTTAAGGTCTGATCTCTGTGAGCTACTCTGGTTGGGGGATACTCCTTCTATATGCATAATATAATAAATGCATGAAATAAATTATTTATTTTGGATGACTGTGCTCCAATGTACCACATTTTTCTCTGCTTTGTTGCAGACTCGTCTGGGCTTCTGCTACTTGTGAATTGACTCAAATCAATCCAATTTGTACTGCTTTAACTTTAAAATTATATGCAGCACTTGTTTCTACCAGCTATTTAAACGCTGTCACTTGACAGTTTGATAACAGGAAGAAAATGACAAGTTTGAGTTCTGTAACGCTATAGAGTCTCATTGGGATCTTCATCTTATTGCTTCTCAACTGATGAGCTATTATAATTCTAATTCATAGTATCATAGTAGTAATAGTATTATAGTATATTACAGCACAGAAGGAGGCCATTGGGCCCATCATGCTTGCGTCGGCTCTTTGAAAGAGCTATCCAATTAGTCCCATTCCCCTGCTCTTTCCCCATAGCCCTGTAAATTTTTTCCCTTTTGAAAGTTACTATTGAATCTGCTTCCACCACCCTTTCAGTCAGTGCATTCCAGATCATAACAAATCTTTGTGTAAAAAAATGTTCCCTCTGGTTCTTTTGCCAATCACCTTAAACCTGTGTCCTCTGGTTATCGACCCTTTTGCCACTGGAAACAGTTTCTCCTTATTTACTTATCAAAACCCTTCATGATTTTGAACACCTCTATCAAATCTCCACTTAACTTTCTTTGTTCTAAGGAGAACAACCCCAGTTTCTCCAGTCTCTCCATATAACTGAAGTCCCTCATCTCTGGCACCATTCTAATAAATCTCCTCTGCACCCTCTCTAAGGTCTTGACATCCTTCCTAAAGTGCGGTGCCCAGAATTGAACACAATACTCCAGCTAAGGCCTAACCAGTATTTTATAAATGTTTCACATAACTTGCTTGCTTTTGTAGGCTATGCCTCTATTAATAAAGCCCAGGATCACAAATGCTATTTAACGGCCTTCTCAACTTGTCCTGCCATCTTCAAAGATTTGTGTACATACACCCCCAGGTCTCTCTGTTCCTGTACCTCCTTTAAAATTGTTCCATTTAGTTTATATTGTCCCTCCTCATGCTTCCTACCAAAATGTATCACTTCACACTTCTCTGTGTTAAATTTCAACTGCCATGTGTCTGCCCATTTCACCATTCTGTCTATATCCTCCTGAAGTCTGTTACTATCCTCCACATTGTTTAATACATTCCCGAGTTCGTGTCATCTGCAAACTTTGAAATTATACCCTATATACCCAAGACCAGGTCATTCATATATCTCAAAAAGAGCAGTGGTCCTATTACTGACCCTTGGGAAACACCACTGTAAACTTCCCTCCAGTCTGAAAAACAACCGTTCACCACTACTCTCTGCTTTCCGTCCCTTAGCCAATTTTGTATCCACGCTACCACTGACCCTTTAATCCCATTGGCTTTAATTTTGCTTACAAGTCTATTATGTGGTATGATATCAAATGGCTTTCGAAAGTCCATATACACAACATCAACCGCACTACCCTCATCAACTCTCTCTGTTACTTCATCAAAGAACTCAATCAAGTTAGTCAAACACGATTTTCCTTTAACAAACCTGTGCCGACTTTCATTTATTAGCCCATACTTTTCCAACTGCCAATTAATTTTGTCCTGGATTATTGTCTCTAAAAGTTTCCCACCGCCAACATCAGACTGACTGGTCTGTAATTGCTGAGTTTATCCCTGTCCCCTTTTTTGAACAGGGGTGTAACATTTGCAATCCTCCAGTCCTCTGGCACCAGCCCCCTATCTAAGGAGGATTGGAAGATTGTGGCCAAAGCCTCCGTAATTTCTACCCTGACTTCCCTAGGTAACGTAGGATGCACCCCATCTGGACCGGATAGCTTTTCTAGTTTGCGTACTGCCTACCTTTTAAGTACCTCTTTATCCATTTTTATCCTATCCAATTTCTCTACTACCACCTTTGCTGGTACATTGGCAGCATCCTCTTCTCTAGTGAGGACCGATGCGAAGTATTCATTTAGTACCTCAGCCATACCCTCTGCCTCCGCAAGAAGATATCCTTTATTGTCTCTAAACAGCCCCACCCTCCCTTTGACTACCCTTTTACTATTTACATGTTTATAAAAGACTTTTGGGTTCCCTTTTATTTTGCTGCTAATCTATTCTCATACTCTTTCTTTGCCCCTCTTATTCCCTTTTTTAGATCTCCTCTCTACTTTCTGTATATAGCTTGGTTCTCTACTGTATTATGAAACTTACTTTTGTCATAAGCCTTCTTTTTCTGTTTCATTTTAATCTCTATATCTTTAGTCTTCCAGGGAGCTCTAGCTTTAGATGTCCTTCCTTTCCCCGTCATGGGAATGTGTCTACTCTGTCCCCAAAGCATCTTCACCTTGAAGGCCTCCCATTGTTCAGTTACTGTTTTACCGACCAATTTTTGATTCCAATCCACCAGGGCAAGATCCCTTTTTAACTCACTGAAATTAGTCCTCCTCCATTTAAGTATTTTTACGCTTGATTGTTCCTTGTTATTTTCCATAACTATTCTAAACCTAATGATAGTGTTCCCCAAATGCACCCCCACTGAATCATGCTCCACTTACACCACTTTATTCCCCAGAACTAGATCGAACATTGCTTCCTTCCTCATTGGCCTAGAAACACACTGATCAAGAAAGTTCTCTTATATACGTTTTAGGAATTCCTTCCCCTCTTTGCTCTTTACACTGTTATACTAACAAAAACTGACGTATAACATAAAGATTTAACTGACAATGACTTTAGCAATAGGATACATTTACACGAATCTTTCTTTTTATTTATTCGCTCATGGGATGTGGGCGCGTCACTGGCAAGGCCAGCATTTATTGCCCATCCCTAATTGCCCTTGAGAAGGTGGTGGTGAGCCACCTTCTAGAACCGCTGCAGTCCGTGTGGTGAAGGTTCTCCCACAGTGCTGTTAGGTAGGGAGTTCCAGGATTTTGACCCAGCGATGATGAAGGAACAGCGATATATTTCCAAGTTGGGATGGTGTGTGACTTGGAGGGGAATATGCAGGTGGTGTTGTTCCCATGTGCCTGCTGCCCTTGTCCTTCTAGGTGATAGAGGTCGCGGGTTTGGGAGGTGTTGTCGAAGAAGCCTTGGCAAGTTGCTGCAGGGCATCCTGTGGATGGTACACATTGCAGCCACAGTGCGCCGGTGGCGAAAGGAGTCAATGTTTAGGGTGGCGGATGGGTTGCCAATCAAGCGGGCTGCTTTGTCCTGGATGGTGTCGAGCTTCTTGAGTGTTGTTGGAGCTGCACTCAACCAGGCAAGTGGAGAGTATTCCATCACACTCCTGACTTGTGCCTTGTAGATGGTGGAAAGGCTTTGGGGAATCAGGAGATGAGTCTTCAATTGCCTTCAATTTTACTAGGGCGCCTTGGTGCCACACTCGGTCAAATGCTGCCTTGATGTCAAGGGCAGTCACTCTCACCTCACCTCTGGAATCCAGCTCTTTTGTCCATGTTTGGACCGAGGCTATAATGAGGTCTGGAGGCAAGTGGTCCTGGCGGAACCCAAACTGAGCATCGGTGAGCAGGTTATTTTCCACATTGTCAGGTAGATGCCAGTGTTATAGCTGCACTGGAACAATCTGCTGATATTTAAACTATCAAAGCATTCCTTGTTGCCGTTTCTCACCTCATGACATATCTTATAGCTGAGTCACTGAAACTTATTCATCTGTCACATTTATGGGTCATTACACTGGATATTCAGAATCACTGGAACTCTCATAGACAGATCTGGCATTCCCTGCGATCCAGAGTGGGCCAATATCTAGGTAAATAATAGCAAGGCCCAGGAATTGTACGCCAGTTACTGAATGTGCTGCCATCTAATTCGCCTCTCTTCAAATAGAAGACTGAATATATACTCTTGCCAGCTCAGTACTCAGGCCCTGGACCAACTAATGTCTTCATTTAAATAAAACAGGCAAATGAACAATGAACAGTTAGAACAGTGAGTCATACATTACTATCCTTTTTAATACACAAAATATTACACAAAATAATAAAGATGCAAGTCACTTTCTCTTTAAACATAGACTTTAAAACATAGCTCATTTCTTGTTCTGTGAAAAAGGATGCAGTTCGAAAAAAAACTCCAGCTCTTCTGCTGACTGACAGAATCTTAAAAATACAAAGCCCTTCAGATGTTAGCTGTAAAGCTAAAACTGACCATAGACTCCTTTTAAGGCAAACTTACCCACAGTAAAATGATCTACGGCCTTTGAAGTTATATGAAGCAGAAGGCAATGGATGATTGCATCTCTCATAATTACATTGGATCAACAACCATCCACATAAGGTGTATCAATATTGAATGGATAGCCAACCTTTGAGAATAGCATGGAAATCTGTGATTGAATGCAATGGCTCTGGCCATTCAAACAATTCACATCTTAGACATCCCATTGTGCATGTCTAAGCAACTCACATCTTGTGAAACCCCCTGCGTCAACATAACTATAGATTTCTTATCTCTCTTGCTTATTGATATTACTTGGATTATTGTTCTTCTCAACTTTCCTTTATTGTTTCTCCTCAGCACCAAATAAACTCTTCATGTGCTCTTTCCTCCTCCCAATATCCTCTCTGTGCTGAAATCCAGAATGAATAACTATCTCCAACTCCAGCTAATTCTTTTCCCAGAGCTCAGATCTGTGGAACTCTTCCCCATTCTTCCTTTCTTTAAGCAGTCTAAGTACTTTTAAAACTCAAACTTGCTCTGGTGTCACCTAATTCTAACCTATAAGAGATTATATACAAGGACAAATAAAAGAAAGAATCCCTTAATCCATGATCTCTTAAAGGGAAAGTTCTTCAACAAGTTGACCTCTGCACGTTGAAGGTGATTTTCACTGGCAGTGTCTTTTAGAACAAACATCTGCTTACAATTAGAATTCATGCAACCTGTGAATAAGATTATTCCACATTGTTGGTCATATTGCCAAGGAATAGTGCCAATACTTGATACAAATATTGTGATTATCCCATTCTGAAATATCCTGCCTCTCTTTTATCAGAGTCTGAAGGAGATCAACAGATATTGTGATTCCCCTTGAATTATTCCAGCATTGAGCCATGATATTATTGAGTGTTAAATCCTCTACAAGTTGTTGCTACAAACTCTTCAGTATCACTTCATTGAATGACTTGTAACAATTTGACTGTCATAAATCTCTCCGGAAGAAGTTAAACTGCCATAGGTCCAGGATAGGGCAGAAAACTCTTGTTCTTCTAAGAGCTGTTAAGTAACAGGAATAAGGCAGGAATATTCATTTCCAGGCCTGTGGGAGCTTCACTATGATAAGGAAATGTTCAATGAATTATTTGTTGTATGCATAGTGACCTCCTACTGAGTAACTACATAAAATTATCCCATGCAGCGAATTCAGGTGTCACACTGAGATTGGTTGTATAGGATATACTTGCCCTCCAACACAGATGGTTGCAAATTCCAGCAATTATGTTTTTTATGTAAATATCACAATTGGAATATATTATACCTTAGGTATTTTCCCCTACTCATAAAATATTAAAAGATTCAAAAACCTTATTTGTAGATCTTCTGGTACCTTTCAGCCATGGTGCAGTAGCATTGACTTCACTGCCAGTTTCTTCAGGCATTGCAATATTTTAGCATTTGTAACTATTTGGCAACAGACGGATTTTAATGTAATTTGTATTAAAATCTTACTACAAGTTAAATTTTGTCCACAAGGGATTATTTCCACAGAGCAGCCATGTGTTGGGAATATGAATTATATCGAGGTGAACCAGCTGGTGAAGTGGTGCTTCCCACATCCTGTTCCAACTTGAGACAATGGAAGTTCATGTCGACATTCCCACAGCCGTGTCATGTTCCTCTTGTGGGATGTGGGAATTCAGGGATCCTTCCTGTATCCCTGATTCCTTCACCTGCGGGAAGTGTGTCCAGCTGCAGCTATTGTTTGACCGCTTGACGGCTCTGGAGCTGCGGATGGACTCACTTTGCAGCATCCGCGATGCTGAGAAAGTCGTGGATAGCACGTTCAGTGAGTTGGTCACACCGCAGATAAAAATTACTGAGGGAGATAGTGAATGGGTGACCAACAGACAGAGGAAGAGTAGGAAGGCAGTGCAGGGGTCCCCTGCGGTCATCTCCCTCCAAAACAGGTATACCGTTTTGGATACTGTTGGGGGAGATGGCTCACCAGGGGAAGGTGGCAGCGGCCAGGTTCATGGCACCGTGGCTGGCTCTGCTGCACAGGAGGGCAGGAAAAAGAGTGGCAGAGCTATAGTGATAGGGGACTCGATTGGAAGGGGAATAGACAGGCGTTTCTGCGGACGCAACCGAGACTCCAGGATGGTATGTTGCCTCCCTGGTGCAAGGGTCAAGGATGTCTCGGAGCGGCTGCAGGACATTCTGGAGGGGGAGGGGGAACAGCCAGTTGTCGTGGTGCATATAGGCACCAACGATATAGGTAAAAAACAGGATGAGGTCCTACAAGCTGAATTTAGGGAGTTAGGAGTTAAACTAAAGAGTAGGACCTCAAGGGTAGTAATCTCAGGATTGCTACCAGTGCCACGGGCTAGTCAGAGTAGGAATGACAGGATAGCTAGGATGAATACGTGGCTTGAGAGATGGTGCAAGAGGGAGGGATTCAAATTCCTGGGACATTGGAACTGGTTCTGGGGGAGGTGGGACCAGTACAAATTGGACGGTCTGCATCTGGGCAGGACTGGAACCAATGTCCTAGGGGGAGTGTTTGCTAGTGCTGTTGGTGAGGGTTCAAACTAATATGGCAGGGGGATGGGAACCGATGCAGGAAGTCAGTGGGAAATAAAGTGGTGACAGAAACAAAAGGCAGTAAGGGAGAGTGTACAGAACATGACCGGACAGATGGTCTGAGAAAGCAGGGCAAAGACCAAGGGAAGTCTAGATTAAACTGCATTTATTTCAATGCAAGAAGTCTGATGGGCAACGCAGATGAACTCAGGGCATGGATGGGTACATGGGACTGGGATGTTATAGCTATTACTGAAACATGGCTAAGGGAGGGGCAGGACTGGCAGCTCAATGTTCCAGGGTACAGATGCTATAGGAAAGATAGAGCAGGAGGTAAGAGAGGAGGGGGAGTTGCGTTCTTGATTAGGGAGAACATCACGGCAGTAGTGAGAGGGGATATATCCGAGGGTTCGCCCACTGAGTCTATATGGGTAGAACTGAAAAATAAGAAGGGAGAGATCACTTTGATAGGATTGTACTACAGACCCCCAAATAGTCAACGGGAAATTGAGGAGCAAATATGTAAGGAGATTACAGACAGCTGCAAGAAAAATAGGATGGTAATAGTAGGGGACTTTAACTTTCCCAACATTGACTGGGACAGCCATAGCATTAGGGGCTTGGATGGAGAGAAATTTGTTGAGTGTATTCAGGAGGAATTTCTCATTCAGTATGTGGATGGCCCGACTAGAGAGGGGGCAAAACTTGACCTCCTCTTGGGAAATAAGGAAGGGCAGGTGACAGAAGTGTTAGTGAGGGATCACTTTGGGACCAGTGATCATAATTCCATTAGTTTTAAGATAGCTATGGAGAAGGATAGCTCTGGCCCAAAAGTTAAAATTCTAAATTGGGGAAAGGCCAATTTTGATGGTATTAGACAGGAACTTTCAGAAGTTGATTGGGAGAGTCTGTTGGCAGGTAAAGGGATGTCTGGTAAGTGGGAGGCTTTCAAAAGTGTGTTAACCAGGGTTCAGGGTAAGCACATTCCTTATAAAGTGAAGGGCAAGGCTGGTAGAAGTAGGGAACCTTGGATGACTCGGGAGATTGAGGCCCTAGTCAAAAAGAAGAAGGAGGCATATGACATGCATAGGCAGCTGGGATCAAGTGGATCCCTTGAAGAGTATAGAGATTGCCGGAGTAGAGTTAAGAGAGAAATCAGGAGGGCAAAAAGGGGACATGAGATTGCTTTGGCAGATAAGGCAAAGGAGAATCCAAAGAGCGTCTACAAATACATAAAGGGCAAAAGAGTAACTAGGGAGAGAGTAGGGCCTCTTAAGGATCAACAAGGTCATCTATGTGCGGAACCACAAGAGATGAGTGAGATCCTGAATGAATATTTCACATCGGTATTTACGGTTGAGAAAGGCATGGATGTTAGGGAACTTGGGGAAATAAATAGTGATGTCTTGAGGAGTGTACATATTACAGAGAGGGAGGTGCTGGAAGTCTTAATGCGCATCAAGGTAGATAAATCTCCGGGACCTGATGAAATGTATCCCAGGACGTTATGGGAGGTTAGGGAGGAAATTGCGGGTCCCCTAGCAGAGATATTTGAATCATCGACAGCTACAGGTGAGGTGCCTGAAGATTGGAGGGTAGCAAATGTTGTGCCTTTGTTTAAGAAGGGTGGCAGGGAAAAGCCTGGGAACTACAGATCGGTGAGCCTGACATCTGTAGTGGGTAAGTTGTTAGAGGGTATTCTGAGGGACAGGATCTACAGGCATTTGGAGAGGCAGGGACTAATTAGGAACAGTCAGCATGGTTTTGTGAGAGGAAAATCATGTCTCACGAATTTGATTGAGTTTTTTGAAGGGGTAACCAAGAAGATAGATGAGGGCTGTGCAGTATACGTGGTCTACATGGACTTCAGCAAAGCCTTTGACAAGGTACCGCATGGTAGGTTGTTACATAAGGTTAAATCTCATGGGATCCAAGGTGAGGTAGCCAATTGGATACAAAATTGGCTTGACGACAGAAGACAGAGGGTGGTTGTAGAGGGTTGTTTTTCAAACTGGATGTCTGTGTCCAGCAGTGTGCCTCAGGGATCGGTGCTGGGTCCGCTGTTATTTGTTATTTATATTAATGATTTGGATGAGAATTTAGGAGGCATGGTTAGTAAGTTTGCAGATGACACCAAGATTGGTGGCATTGTGGACAGTGAAGAAGGTTATCTAGGATTGCAACGGGATCTTGATAAATTGGGCCAGTGGGCCGATGAATGGCAGATGGAGTTTAATTTAGATAAATGTGAGGTGATGCATTTTGGTAGATCGAATCGGGCCAGGACCTACTCCGTTAATGGTAGGGCGTTGGGGAGAGTTATAGAACAAAGAGATCTAGGAGTACAGATTCATAGCTCCTTGAAAGTGGAGTCACAGGTGGATAGGGTGGTGAAGAAGGCATTCGGCATGCTTGGTTTCATTGGTCAGAACATGGAATGCAGGAGTTGGGATGTCTTGTTGAAGTTGTACAGGGCATTGGTGAGGCCACACTTGGAATACTGTGTACAGTTCTGGTCACCCTATTATAGAAAGGATATTATTAAACTAGAAAGAGTGCAGAAAAGATTTACTAGGATGCTACCGGGACTTGATGGTTTGACTTATAGGGAGAGGTTAGACAGACTGGGACTTTTTTCCCTGGAGAGTAGGAGGTTAAGGGGTAATCTTATAGAAGTCTATAAAATAATAAGGGGCATAGATAAGGTAGATCGTCAAAATCTTTTCCCAAAGGTAGGGGAGTCTATAACGAGGGGGCATAGATTTAAGGTGAGAGGGGAGAGATACAAAAGGGTCCAGAGGGGCAATTTTTTCACTCAAAGGGTGGTGAGTGTCTGGAACGAGCTGCCAGAGGCAGTAGTAGAGGCGGGTACAATTTTGTCTTTTAAAAAGCATTTGGACAGTTACATGGGTAAGATGGGTATCGAGGGATATGGGCCAAGTGCAGGCAATTGGGACTAGCTTAGTGGTATAAACTGGGCGACATGGACATGTTGGGCCGAAGGGCCTGTTTCCATGTTGTAACTTCTATGATTCTATGATTCTATGATTCTAGTAAACATTCACATCTTATTGTGTCATTATTGTGTTATTATTATTCATTACAATCCATTAGGGGTTCGCTGCCAGAGAAGCCTTACCTAAGAAGATGAAGACCAGGGAAGGGTCAGAGGTCAAGCCATTGACTTCCCGTCCAGCTAAGAAAGAAACACATGTGCCAGACCTTTCAACTTCGGCAGGGGTGTAAACGGGCAATATTGGATCGGCTGCCCATTATACGCGATGTCTGATTTTCCTTTCCACTGAAGTCATTGAAAAAGAAAATCAGGCGTCCAATCAAAGTTTTACACCCCCGTCCAAGTTAAAAATCCAACACATGGTCTGGGAAAATAGTCTGCGAGCTCGGCTAAGGAAGCCAGACCTAAAGAGAGAAAGTTCTTTCCTTAAACACAGCGTCAGATAATTTCAGTGAGAACACTATTCTGAAAAGTAAATTTAGCCTGATAACAAGGGCAGTGTGGCACAGTTGTTATTTTCTACATTACAAGGAGTGTTATGGATTAAGTCATAATTCATTGTAATCGTTACTCTGTTCCTTATAATTGGCCTTACCTCACTCGAGTGTTGATCAGTCCACTACTTGGAAAAAAGGAGAAATGCATGTGGTGGTATATGCTAATTTACAGCTTCCACTTCACATTACAAGGGATTTCATTTTTACGACCACTAGGTCATTCTATCGGGCAGTAAAAGTGAACTCCTGATTGTAAGGGACATAGAGTACACTTACATGAGAGAGTGGTGTTGATGATAACGAGACAATATCTGGTGCAGACCTAAAATTTGTAATAGTCAGGGCATCCTCGATGTGTCAACCATTTTGGACTGGCACCAAACGTTATGAATGTAAAATATTATAATAAGTGCTTCCCAGTGCATAACTACATTCCTGAGCGGTCAAGCTAAACCCTTGATTAACAAGAAGAGATGTTAATTTGTCACTGGTAGTTTGATTCAGTTGTAGTCTTTTTGCTGTCAGAGGATTTCTTTCTAGTTGTTCCTAAATGTACAAAAGAAGCAATTATAAAAAAACATGGTGAAAAGATTGCAATTGTGTATGGAGAATCGAAACATTCCACATCAAAGAGAAACCATCAGCGAATACTTTGACCCCTCTATCTGTGGCTCAGTTGGTACCCCTCTCACCTCTGAGTCAGAAGGCCACAGGTTCAAGTACTAATCTAGAGATTTGAGCACATTATCCAGCCTGACACTCCCAGTGCAGTACTGAGGGAGTGCTGCACTGTCAGAGGTGCCGTTTTTCGGATGCGACGTTAAACCGAGGCCCCGTCTGCCCTCGCAGGTGGATGTAAAACAACCCATGGCACTATTTCAAAGAAGAGCAGGGGAGTTCTCCCCGGTGTCCTGGCTAATATTTATCTCTCAACCAACATCATTAAAACAGATTATCTGGTCATTATCTGTTTGTGGGATCTTGCTGAGTGCAAATTGGCTGCCATGTTTCCTACATTATAACAATGAATATACTTCTAAATGTATTTCATGGGCTGTAAAGTGCTTTAGGACGTCCTGTTGTGAGAGGCGCTGCATAAATGCAAGTCTTTATTTTTTTTTCTAAAGTCAATGTGCACTGACCTAGTTAATTTAAAACTTTATATTTAAGATTTAAAAAGTTGGCTTCATGCTTGCTGAGCTATACTGCTTTGAATGCACAGCACAAGAAGGGGAATTTTTTATGTTAGTTATTTTTGTCAAATCATAAACATGTATTTTGTAAACACACTTACCATTAGGCTACAAATAACGCACCGAGGAAACTTTCCCTAATGGTGTATGAATTTTTTCAAACATTCTGACATATATATCTGGTCATTATCACATTGCTGTTTGTGGGAGCTTACTGTGCGCAAATTGGCTGCTGCGTTTCCTACATTACAACAGTGACTACATACCTTATTAGCTGTAAAGCGCTTTGGGACGTCCGGAGGTCGTGAAAGGCTCTATATAAATTCAAGTTCTTTCTTTCTTCTACCTGTCAATCAAGGGCTCAACTCACAGCTCTCAGCCATGCATAGCAGAACAACATAAAAAAGCATGAAAGATCATTTATCCTATTACATTCTCTCCTCTCGCAGGCAATTTACAATTCATTCTATCATCGGCTCCATCCAACTTTGGCAGGGTCAGTGCTGGTGGCCCCATACTTACACTCAAAAGTACTTACGCCGCGATGGAGAGTCCCTGATATTTATTGTTATGGCTGCAGCCACTTACCGGTTTTTGATGGTTGGATATTAAAAATTGGCGTAGATTATGCAGAGTGAAACAGTTGCGATCTTTCTTTCAATAAACAATGCCTTGGTTTATGACCTGGGTCAGCCTTTGATTAATGACCTCAGTCCTCATAGGACTATCAATGTGGTAATTGCATCAGTGGGCTGTTGTCCTTAAAGACTGACGTTTGCAGCAGTTTAAAGAATATGGAGTAGATCTTGACTTTGTGTGATAGACCCGATTTTTAATTCCATTGACTTAAATAAAAATTGGGAGAGATGTAAATCGGCCTGCCGACTCGCTATCTCCCGTTTTACACCATTGCACAAGGATGAACCCCTATAGTGCTTATCATTGTACCTAAAGATGAACGAGGTCCCCATGTAAAAAATTCAAATTGCATAGCTTTTTTTGTTTTCCTGCCAGAAAACGGTGCAGAGATGAAATGCACATCAAATCAGTGACCTCAGCATGGCATGTACATCATACCACATGTGTGTTAACATAATGGATACGAAAGTGGCTAAGGGACAGAAAGCAAGAGAGTAGTGGTGAACGGTTGTTTTTCAGACTGGAGGGAAGTGTACAGTGGTCGGTGTTGGGACCACTGCTCTTTTTGATATATATTAATGACCTGGACTTGGGTATAGAAGATATAATTTTAAAGTTTGCAAATGACATAAAACTTGGAAATGTAGTAAACAATGTGAAGGATAGTAACAGACTTCAGGAGGATATAGACAGACTGGTGAAACGGGCAGACACATGGCAGATGAAATTTAATGCCGAGAAGTGTGAAGTGATACATTTTGATAGGAAGAACGAGGAGAGGCAATATAAACTACATCGTACAATTTTGAAGGGGATGCAGGAACAGAGAGACCTGGGGGGCCTATATACACAAATCTTTGTAGGTGGCAAGTCAAGTTGAGAAGGCTGTTAAAAAGTATATGGGATCCTTAGCTTTATAAATAGAGGCAGAGAGTACAAAAGCAAGGAAGTTATGCTAAACCTTTATAAAACAACCTCGGTCGATTCCTACGTCTCGGTACCCCAAAGAGAGAGTTAATAAAAACCTACAGACCTTTAAAATCAAATTCACGATTTCCACATGATGAAAACCTTCAGTTACGTGATGTAGAGATGCCGGTGATGGACTGGGGTTGACAATTGTAAACAATTTTACAACACCAAGTTATAGTCCAACAATTTTATTTTAAAATCCACAAGCTTTCGGAGGCTTCCTCCTTCCTCAGGTGAACTTGGTGTTGTAAAATTGTTTTCAGTTACGTGGAGAGACTGGAGAAGCTGGGGTTGTTCTCCTTAGAGCAGAGAAGGTTAAGGGGAGATTTGATAGAGGTGTTCAAAATCATGAAGGGTTTTGATAGAGTAAAAAAGGAGAAACTGTTTCCAATGGCAGAAGAGTCGGCAACTGGAGGACACAGATTTAAGGTAATTGGCAAAAGAACCAGAGGCAACATGAGGAAAAAAAAATTTACGCAGCGAGTTGTTATGACCTGGAATGCGCTGCCTGAAAGGGCGGTGGAAACAGATTCAATAATAACTTTCAAAAGGAAATTGGATAAATACTTGAAGTGGAAAAATTTGCAGGTCCATGGGAAAAGAGCAGGGGAGTGGGACTAATTGGATAGCTCTTTCAAAGAGCCGGCACAGGCGTGATGGGCCGAATGGCCTCCTTCTGTGCTGTATCATTCTATAATTTTATGAATTCGCACCCATCTCCTAACCTCATTTAAAACAATGGGAAACTATGAGATTTTTTTCTCAAGTGTGGGAGGAAATGACGTTCTCCTGATTCACCACCCAAAACAAATCTGGACTTTATCATGTGGAAATCGTGAATTTGATTTTAAGGGTCTGTAGGGTTTTTTAGCTCTCTCTTTGTGGTACAGGGAGGCAGGAATCGACCAAGGATAAAAATTTATTGACATTAAAACACAACAGTTTTACACATAGAAATGCTTACAACATTAAGTCAGTAGGACAACTCAAAACTCAGAATGATTAATTCTGCTTTGGGGGACTGAGGGCTTAATTCTTCGTTGACATCCTTCATTGTCTGCTTCTGGTTTGTCTCC